>NC_135814.1:12853728-12996320 GCF_964213995.1 Mustelus asterias
TTCAATCAAAGACATACAGCACCTGATTGAGAAATCCAGCATCAGGAAGGAGGGATAGTGGCACTGAAGGCCATCCCTCAGACCTTGCTGCCAATCCCTCTCACCTCAGCTCCACCATGGCCCTCACCCCATGACTCCCTTTCCGCCATCACTCATCAATCCAAGGCCACGACTGGGAACCATACCTGCAGCACCCCACCACCAACCCCCCCTAGTGGCGCTGTCGAGTACGTAAGAGATGTTGGTCACTGATTGGCCAGCAAACTGCCGGTAGGCAGGACATCCGTCTTTGGGGTCCTTGATCTCAAGATATGCCTGTCACTGACCTGTTAAATGTCTAAATGGCACAAGGTGCATTGGGCATTCTGAAAAAGAGACAACACGGTGATCTCATTGGCTCCTCATGATTCGGACTAGTATTCCTCCTCTAAATGTTTCTTTTAATTCATTCATGAGGCACGGGTCCCCAGAACATTAACTGAGTTTCTGGATTAATAGTCTAGCAATAATACCACTCGGCCATCGCCTCCCCGACACAATTATACTTCAACAAGTTGAGAAGAAGGAGGGAAAGCGGAAGAAAGCTGGAAGAGTGAACTTGTGAATTTCGTGGAGGTTCAACCAAAACTATATCATTTGGTTACAAAATATAGCCACATATAATTCCGAATATATATTTTGCAATACTTACTGGGCTGAAGTATTGAGGGGCATTTGTGATTCTGGATCATGTTGTAATAGAGTAGCTGCACGGTAATAATATTAACTGCATAATAATAATCACAAATTAAAGGAATTGTGTTTCCAGTTCAATAGTCTAATTACAGAGAGATTAAAAGCTTAGTATAACAGGATACCGCTTGATAATGCCAGTGCTTAGTTTAGCACTAAATTGCTTGAAATAATGGTTCCAATACGCAGCATTATCATTGTGCAAGTAACAGTATGATTGTTCAAACATATTTTTCTTTCGCTTTATTGACAATTTTCTTTCCATCAAAGAGCATTTCACTTAGAATTAAGATAGATATACAAATGGTGTAACATGATTCAATGTAGTTGAAGTTTCTTTATTCGTCACAAGTAAGGCTTACATTCACACTACAATGAAGTTACCGTGAAAATCTCCCAGTCGCCACACTCCGGCACCTGTTCAGGTACACTGAGAGAGAATTTAGCATGGCCAATTCACCCAACCAGCACGTCTTTGGACTGTGATGTGGAGATACCAGTGTTGGACTAGGGTAGGCACAGTAAGAAGTCTCACAACACCAGGTTAAAGTCCAACAGGTTTATTTGGCAGCACGAGCCTTCAGAGTGCTTCCCCTTCATCAGGTGAGTGTCATCTGATTGTTATGAGTGATACTCACCTGATGAAGGGGCAGCGCTCCGAAAGCTCGTGCTACCAAACAAACCTGTTGGATTTTAATCTGGTGTTGTGAGACTTCTTTGGAATGTGGGAGGAAACCGAAGCACCCAGAGGAAGCCCACGCAGACATGGGGAGAACGTGCAACCTCCACATAGACAGTGACCCAAACCGGGAATTGAACTCCGGTCCCTGGTGCTGTGAGGCAGCAGTGCTAACCACTGTGCCACCCCACAACTCCCCACAACTACTTCCCACAAGTGAAAAATAGCCCCATTGTCTCTTGTACTAATTTTGAATCATTTATAGTTATTTGATAGTGAGAGAAAGCGGAAACCTGTTCCATTTGTTCATTATCATGTTGCTGGGATCATGTTGGGACCTTGCTCTGTGCAAATTGGCTCCCTATATTGCAACAGTGTCTCAACTTCACAAAGTTTCATTGGCTGTAGAGTGCTTTCGGATGACTTGTAGTCAGGAAAGATGCTATATAAATTCAAATCATTCTTTATTTCTCTCTCCCATTGGAGGTAACTCAAAAGGTACATATTTCACAAATCAGAGTCACTTCCTAATAACTCAACTGAGTGACAACTTGGACTGTCGACCGAGGAGAGAAATAATGAAACCAACCATCCTCTCACACGCACACGCATACACATGGACATGCACAAGTGCATGTACACACATACACACACACATGCACACACATGTACACACACGTGCACTCACATGCACATGTACACACACACACATATATGTGCACACACATACGCATGGACACACACACATGCCCCCCACACGTGTACATGCTCATACAAACACACGCACCTACACACACATGTGCATGTGCATACATGCGCACACACACACCTACCAAACAGACATGCGTACACACAAATTCAGGACTCATTTTATAGTTAATAGATTAGACAGCCATCTGATATTATTCCTTTCTTTGAACCCAAGATTTGTAAATCTCAGTTTTAATCCCAATACTTGAGATTTCACAAAATACCAACTCGAACTGGTAAGTCATCGCACACCGCAGAATGAAGATACCACTCTGCTGGTCATGACCATCCTGTGCAACTGTCCACTGGCTGACTGGGAGACCTCATGACAACATCGTGTGTAGTCCCACTTTCATTATTTTCAAACTGGATAAGCAATCTTGCACAAGGACAAAATGATTGAATCAAGTAAACATAAATGATTCTTGCCCTTACGACACACAAGACTCAATTATTATAAGTTGCACTCACTCGCTGAGGACTACACAGACTGAGAACAGGGGAAAAAGGAAAGAACAGTAGGAGCATCAATATCTGAAAATAGAATGGAGAGATAATCAATTCAGGTCTGACAAAAAGATTCCAACTGAGGCACTGACCAGTTATTTCTCCCTTCAGACTCCAGGCAACCTATTAGGCATTTCAATCATTTTCCATTTTCATTTCATGAATGAGAAGACATCTGATTGTTACAAGTTGACAACTGTTTTGCTACAAAGCAAACCTGGGCATTAAGATAGACACAACTTTGTCTGACATGGGAAAATGCTTGACCTTTTCATTGTGTACACAATGCTGTTGGCCAACTTGAGGTTAAAATTCATTGGACAATAACACATGCTTGGGTGTTAAGCTCTTTAGAGTGTCAGTGGCTTTGAGAAGATCTTGTTTACTGTTTGTGCTTGAGAGCAATGATCCTCGAAAGCTGAACATGTCCAGACAAACAAGGCTGTTGCTCAAATAGTATTGTACGATTTGGCCTCAGGCAAGAGGCATTCCCAATCTGATAGGAAATTCATATTGTTGCATTGTGACTTCATTTTTCAACGTTTACTACTCATTCATTGGATTTTTTAAGATCTATGGTGTAGGGGAATTCAGTGGCACTTTTGGCACAGATTTGTTCAGGACAAGTCACTTTTAAGTAGGGTGGCATGGTGCATAAGGGCAGGATGGAGGCACAAGGTGGCATAGTGGTTAGCAGTGCTGCCTCACAGCGCCAGGGGCCCTGGGTTCAATTCCCGTTTGGGTCACTGTCTGTGCGGAGTTTGCACATCCTCCCCGTGTCTGCATGGGTCTCCTCCGGGTGCTCCAGTTTCCTCCCACACTCCAAAAGACATGCTGGTTAGTTGCATTGGTCATGCTAAATTCTCCCTCAGTATACCCGAACAGATGCTGGAGTGTGATGACGAAGGGATTTTCACAGTAACTTCATTGCAGTGTTAACGTAAGACTACTTGTGACAAATAAATAAACTTTACTTAACTTTATTTTAGACTTGGGTCACTGTCTTTGCAGAGTTTGCACGTTCTCCCTGTGTCTGCGTGGGTTTCCTCCGGGTGCTCTGGTTTGCTCCCACAGTCCACTGATGTGCAGGTAAGGTGGATTGGCCAAAGACTAGGGGGATTCACAGGATAAATATCTGGGGTTACGGGGATAGGGCTTTGGAAGATGATCTGTCGGAGATTTGGTGCAGACTCAGTGGGCCAAATGGCCTCCTCTTGGATGCAGGGATTCTTAGTAATCAGATTGAGTTTCTCAATGACTTAACAGAGCAGGTTGATGAGGGAAATGCAGGTGATGTGGTGTAAATGAACTGCAAGGAATGAGGACAGGCGATTTAAAGGATGCAATTTTATACCATTGCAAATTGGACCTGGTGGTATGTGTACATAGATTGTTGAAGGCAGCAGCGCAGGTTGAGAATGTGGTTACATATGAATAGAGCTGTAATGGGTTTTATAAATAGAGGCATAAGAACACTTCAATGAAGTTACTGTGAGCCTTTACAAGATGCTGTTTCAGTCGTTACTGGAGAATCATGTCCATTGCTAAGCACCACACAAGAAGGCAATGAAGGCATTACAGGGATGTGCATTGAGGCGGATTGGCCATGCTAAATTGCCCTTAGTGTCAAGGGGACTAGCTAGGGTAAATGCATGGGGTTATGGGGATAGGACCTGGGTGGGATTGTGGTCGGTGCAGACTCAATGGCCAGAATGGCCTCCTTCTGCGCTGCAGGATTCTATGATTCTATGAGAGAGTTCAGAAAAGAATGGTTCCAGGGATGAGGGACTACATGGATAGATTGGAAAAGCTGGAACAGTTCTCTTTTAAAGAAGGTCGAAAGAGTTGACAGAGTCGTTCAAAATTATGGGGAGTGTGAGCAGAATAGATAGGGGGGAACTGTTCTCAATGGCGGAAGGGTTGAGAACTGGAGTGCACTGATTCAAGGTAAATGGCAAAAGAAACAGAGACGACTTGAGCAGAAAAGCTTTTCATGCAGCGAGGGTTAAGAATCTGGAATGCAGATTCAGCTGCGGCTTTCAAAAGGGAATTGAATAATTATCTGAAGGGAAAATACTGCAAGGCTACAGGGCAAAGGGGTAGAGTGAGGGATTAGCTGAGATGCTTTTGAATAGTTGGCCTCCTCCTGTGCAGTTATAATTCTATGATTCTCTAATTGGGAAATGACTGATGAAATAATTAACAAGTTGGCAAATGGAGTTATAAACTCAATGAGCCAAGTCTTGCTGAAGCTGGGCATTTCAAAGTCTACAGCATGAGTTGGACATTCTCCTTAACTCTTTCCTTCAAAATATTTTGCACTGCAATTGGCTGGAGGTGGGGAGCAGATAATGGCATGGCAACAACAGTGGAGTGTGTAGGATCCCAATGAATGGCTGAACT
Source organism: Mustelus asterias (assembly GCF_964213995.1). Lineage (NCBI taxonomy): Eukaryota > Metazoa > Chordata > Chondrichthyes > Carcharhiniformes > Triakidae > Mustelus > Mustelus asterias. The sequence goes on from NC_135814.1 coordinate 12,858,800, forward strand.
CAGTCTACCTCCTTAACCAATACCATATAACTTAAGAAAGCAATGGGGCAAAAGTAAAGAAGAGTATATTATAGTGGGTGATTTTTTTTATTCATTCATGGGATGTGGACATCGCTGGCAGGGTCAGCATTTGTTGATCATCTCAAATTGTGCTTTAACTGACAGCTTTGCCAAAGGGTCGTCTGGACTCGAGACGTCTGCTCTTTCCTCTCCTTACAGATGCTGCCAGACCTGCTGAGATTTTCCAGCATTTTCTCTTTTGGTTTTAGATTCCAGCATCTGCAGTTATTTGCTTTTATCCAGTCTTTAACTGAATGGCTTGCTAGGCCATTTCAGAGGACAGTTAAGAGTCAACCATGTTGCTGTGAATCTTGAGTCACATGTTGACCAGACCAGACAAGGATAGCAGATTTCTTTCCCTAAAGGGGATTTGTGAACCAATTGTTTTTTAACAACAATCAATGATAGTTGTCCCGGTCACCATTAGTAAGACTAGATTTATATTGCAAAGTTAAGTTTATTTATTAGTCTAAGTAAGGCTTACATTAACACTGCAATGAAGTTACTGTGAAATTCCTCTAGTCGCCACACTCCAGCGCCTACTCAGGTCAATGCACCTAACCAGCACATCTTTCAGACTGTGGGAGGAAACTGGATCACCCGGAGGAAACCCACACAGACACAGGGAGAATGTGCAAACTCCACATAGACAGTGACACAAACCGATGAATCGAAACCGGGTCCCCAGCTCAGTGAGGCAGCAGTGCTAACCACCACGCCACCAGTTTATTAACTGAATTCAAATTCCACCAGCTGCTGTGGTGGGATTTGAATCTATGTCCCCCCCAGAGCAGGAACCTCATTCTCTGGATTACCAGTCCAGTGATATTATCCACAATACCACGACATCCCCCTTAAATTCAAATTAGCTATTGAAAGTGAGATAAAGAGGGGAAGAGAAAGAAATTAAAGGATAAAATGGAGGGGACAAAAAGAGGCAGAAAGAATAGGAAAGAATAAGGCAAGTGAAAATGAATCTAAATACTTTGGATTGTTCCGTTCCCCTGATGGAGTTTTGTAGCATTGAATGATTATGTCTTTCAAAAGGGACTTAAATCTTACTTACTTGCACTAGCTTTCTGTGATGGGCTGAATGGTCAGTTGATGTGCAAATCCAGCCCATTTATGGCACAAATATGTGAAGCAATCAACACTTACAGCACAGAAGGAGGCCATTTGGCCCACTGAGTCCATGCCAGCTCTCTGTGGAGCAATCCAGTCAGTCCTACTCCCCTGCATCATCATTTTAGTCCTGCAAGTTCATTTCCTTCAAGTATCCACCTAATCTCTGTTATGATGGTCATGGGTGTCCATCAATAGATCTGATCTCCCCATGGGCCTTGCAGAATACGAGCTCCCCTCTTAGCCAAGTGGAGGTTCGCCCAATAGGGAAGCAGCAGCGAGGGGAAGGGGGTTTAAAACCAGCTGTCACTGCTCAGGCTGGCTGACGAAGGACTCTGGGACTTGACCTGTACACTGTCGCTGCAGAGCGGCACTTTATGCACTTTGTAAGTAATTGGTGATGGTGACGGAAGACTGGCCTCGGCGAGTTTATTACAATTTCCTTTTGAAATCATTCAGCATCTCCACTTCCACTACCCTCGTAGACAGCAAGTTCCAGGTCTTAGAGTCATAGAGTCATAGAGCAATACAGCACGGAAACAGGCTCTCGATCCAACAGGTCCATGCTGATCATGGTGCCCTCCCAGCTCATCCCAATTGCCCGCGTTTGGCCCATATCCCTCTAATCCTTTCCCATCCTTGTACTTATCCAAATGCTTTTTAAATGTTGCTATTGTACCTGCCTCAAGCACTTTCTTTGGCAGCTCATTCCATACACGCACCACCCTCTGCATGAAGAAGTTGCCCCTCAAGTCCCTTTTATATCTTTTCCCTCTCACCTTAAACCTATGCCCTCTAGTTTTCAATTCCCCTTCCCTGGGAAAAAGACTATATGCATTCATCTTATCTAAACCCCTCATAATCTTGCACAAAGCTATCAAATCTCCCCACAACCTCCTGGACTACAAGAACAAAAAAAAATTTTCACCAACCTAACCTTGAGGCTAACATCCCTCCCCCATGAACCATTGTGGCAAATCTCCTCTGCAACCTCTCAAGGACCCGTCACATTCTTCCTAAAGTAATGTATGTCAACCAGGAAGTTCAGAAGATTTGCAACTCTGGGCCTATCTCTCAAACTCCTACGCTTTCTGGCTGATTGGCGTGTCAAAAACAGTATATCCAATTACCGCACCATAAAATCAGAGAATCCCTACAGTGCAGAAGCAGACCAGTCGAACCATCGAGTCTGCACCAAACACAATTCCACCCAGTCCCTATTCCCGTAACCCCGCATATTTATCCTGCTAATCCCCCTGACATTAAGGAGCAATTCTGCACATCTTTGAACTGTGGGAGGAAACCGCAGCACCCAGAGGAAACCCACGCAGACACGGAGAGAACGTGCAAACTCCACACAGACAGTGACCCAAGGCTGGAATTGAACATCCAGTCCCTGGCGCTGTGAGGCAGCAGTGCTAACCACTGTCCCATCGTAACCATGTTATTAAAGCACAATTTAGCCCAATAATCACACCTTGCCAACAGCGTAACAGAAAGTATTTCAATCAGGTGAAAAATGTTCACATGCGTCCATGCAATCCGGATAATGTCGGGTCTGTCCACCGGCTGATGTAACCAGATAAATCAGATCTAATGAGCTGTGGAGAGTTGGTGCTTGCAGAAGCATTGGGAATTAGTGCCTGTAGCAAGGTCTGGAGTCAGCATCTGCAGCAACTAAATAGCTGCACAGTTACTAATTTTCTGAAAACAAACACATTTTGTGCATACGTCAATTATTCTAGGCCATCAACACCCAATGTTGTGGAGGCTGGAGCAAATAGAGATGAATCTGGTCACTTGTTGCTCATTTCTGAGGATCTATATTCCACCCATCTCTCTGCACAGGCACAAGTCAAGCAGACCACATCCAAAGTGTTCCCTACCTCTGCTGAAATGAGCACATCTGTTTATTGCAGGCAATTGGGGGATGGAGACTGGCTGTGGAGTGTTCTGGCTGCTGTCCACGAATGGCCTCTCTCCCAAATCCCACCCATGCCCCCAAATGAATTGATCAAAGTTCCCTGTTTGGAGCGAAGCGGGTGGATAAACAAAATTGATTCTCTTTTCAGTTTGCACAATGGCAGGAACACAGCAGACTTTGGCATGGTGGCACACTGGTTAGCACTGCTGTCTCACAGTGCCAGGGACCCGGGTTCAATTTCCGTCTGCACGTTCTCCCCGTGTCTGCATAGGTTTCCTCCGGTTTCCTCCCACAGTTCGAAAGACGTGCTGGTCAGGTGCATTGGCCTTGCTAAATTCTCCCTCAGTGTACCCGAACAGGCGACAGACTGTGGCAACTAGGGAACTTTTACAGTAGCTTCATTGCAGTGTTAATGTAAACCTACTTATGACACTAATAAATAAACTTTAAAAAACTATGCAATTTGTGAAAGTGAGTTTCTGTCAGTGGCAGAGAAAGGCTGGCAAATTCTCCATCTATTTTTGGAGAAGGAACACCCTAAAATTAGGAATTTCCCACTGGATTCTCAGCTTTCAGGAGTCTCACAACGTTAGTTGAGTTCCAATGACAAATAGCTGTTGCCTGATCTCTGCTTTCTATCAGGAGTCAATTGTGGCTCAGTGATAGCATCATCAGCTCAGAATCTGACGTCTTGGGCTTAAATCTCACTTCTGAGAACTTATTCTGAGCTGTCATATCAGGACTGTACTGTGGAAGTGACAAACAGTCTCATTTTCAAGATGAGACAGTGCACCGAGGTGGCATCTGCCCTCTTGGGTGAAAGGAAAAGATCCCACAAAGCAATCCAAAGAAAAGTATGGAAGCTTTCCAGATATTTGTGAAGTTCCTGTAATGTTTCAAGCCAGAAACATTCTGAAACAAAATTGCAACTGCTGTTAAAACATGGGCCAGAATTTTACATTTTATTTCCAGCCTTGCATCAGACCCAGAAGTACATTAAGTTTTGCGTGATGCACTGGGTAAGGGTCCCACCATCATCGTGCATTCGTGCGCTGTTATGGTCAGCGGACAGATGTAGGAGTCAATCACATGCCTGCTGACAACCAATCAGCGAACTTCAGGCCATTTTAAGGGGCAGACTACACTTTCTACCATTGGCTGGGAAGGGCTAATAAAAATTGACTTCAATGTGTGGCATGGTGGCACAGTGGTTAGCACTGCTGCCTCACAGCACCAGGGACCGGGTTCAATTCCAGCCTAGGGTGCCCGTCTGTGTGGAGTTTGCACATTCTCCCCATGTCTGCGTGTGTTTTGTCCGGGTGCTCTGGTTTCCTCCCACAGTCCAAAGATGAGTGGGTTAGGTGAAGTGGCCAGGCTAAATTGTCCCCCATTGCCCTCGGATGCATATGTTACATGCATTAGCCATGGTAAATGTGTGGAGTTATGGGATTAGGGTGGGGCCTGGGTAAGAGTCATATATGTATACACACAGATGTGTTCACATATATGTATTCACATATATGTACTCCATTCACATTGTTTGAACCTTTCAGACTTGATTATCTGTAAAGACTGCATTCCAATCATTATTCTGTAAATTGAGTTTGCGTCTCTGTACGCCCTGTTTGTGAGCATTTCTCCACTCCACCTGACGAAGGGACAGCCTGTTCCGAAAGCTAGTGGCATTTGCTTCCAAATAAACCTGTTGGACTTTAACCTGGTGTTGTTAAACTTCTTACTAAGAGTCATATAGTCATAGAGGTTTACAGCATGGAAAAAGGCCCTTCAGCCCAACTTGTCCATGCCGTCCAGTTTTTACCATTAAGCTAGTTTCAATTGTCCGTGTTTGGCCCATATCCCTCTTACCCATCTTACCCATGTAACTATTCGATAAGGTGCCTCACAAAAGGTTGCTGCAGAAGATTGGGGTACACGGAGTTAGGGGTAAGGTGTTGGCGTGGATTGAGGATTGGCTATGTAACAGGAAGCAGAGAGTTGGGATAAATGGGTGCTTTTCTGGTTGGCAGTTGGTGACCAGTGGCGTGCCGCAGGGATCGGTGCTGGGGCCTCAATTGTTTACCATTTACATAGATGATCTGGAGGAGGGGACTGAATGTAGGGTATTCAAGTTTGCTGATGACACAAAGGTGAGTGGGAAAGCGAATTGCGTGGAGGACGCAGAAAGTCTGCAGAGAGATTTGGATAGGCTGAGCGAGTGGGCAAGGATCTGGCAGATGGAATATAACATTAGCAAATGTGAGGTTATCCACTTTGGAAGAAATAATAGTAAATTGGAATATTATTTAAATGGAGAAAAATTACATCGTGCGACTGTGCAGAGGGACCTGGGGGTCCTTGTGCATGAATCGCAAAAACTCAGTCTGCAGGTGCAGCAGGTGATCAAGAAGGCAAATGGAATGTTGGCCTTTATCGCGAGGGGGATAGAATATAAAAGCAGGGAGGTCTTGCTGCAACTGTACAAGGCACTGGTGAGGCCGCAACTGGAGTACTGTGTGCAGTTTTGGTCCCCTTATTTGCGAAAGGATATATTGGCCTTGGAGGGAGTGCAGAGAAGGTTCACCAGGTTGATACCGGAGATGAGGGGTGTAGCTTATGAGGAGAGATTAAACAGATTAGGTCTGTACTCGTTGGAGTTTAGAAGGATGAGGGGTGATCTTATAGAGACATGTAAGATAATGAAGGGGCTGGATAGAGTAGAGGTGGAGATATTCTTTCCACTTAGAAGGGAAACCAGAACTAGAGGGCACAGCCTCAAAATAAGGGGGGGCTGGTTCAGAACAGAGTTGAGGGGGAACTTCTTCTCTCAGAGGGTAGTAAATCTCTGGAATTCTCTGCCCATTGAAGTGGTGGAGGCTTCCTCGTTGAATATGTTTAAATCACGGGTAGATAGTTTTCTGATCGATAAGGGAATTAGGGGATATGGGGAGCAGGCGGGTAAGTGGAACTGATTCGCTTCAGATCAGCCATGATCTTGTTGAATGGCGGGGCAGGCCCGAAGGGCCAGATGGCCTACTCCTGCTCCTATTTCTTATGTTCTTATGTTCTTATAACTGTCTAAATGCTTTTTTTGAAAGACAAAATTGTACCCACCTCTACTACTACCTCTGGCAGCTCGTTCCAGACACTCACCAGCCGCTGTGTGAAAAAATTGCCCCTCTGGACTCTTTTGTACCTCTCTCCTCTCACCTTAAACCTATGCCCTCTAGGTTTAGACTCCCCTACCTTTGGGAGTCGATGTTCGATAGTCAGAGATTTTTTTTCCCAGGGTCGAAGCGTCAATTGCTTGGAGGCATAGGTTGAAAGTGAGAAGGGGAAAGTTTAAAAGAGATTAAGGGGCAAGTTTTTCACACAGAGGGTGGTGAATGCTTGGAACACACTGTCGGAGAAGGTGGTGGAAGCAGATTCTATAACAACGTTCAAGAGGCATCTGGATAGATACAGGATTAGGCAGGGAATAGAGGCAAGAAAATATTAGATTAGAGAGGTATCTGTGTCAGCACAGACTTGGAGGGCCGAAGAGCCTGTTCCTGTGCTGTATTGTTTTTTGTTCTTTGTTGATTATCTACTTTACCTATGCCCCTCATTATTTCATAGAACTCTATAAGATCACCCTGAAGTCTCCGACGCTCTAGGGAAAAAAGTCTATCCAGCCTCCCCTTACAACTCAAACCATCAATTCCTGGTAGCATCCTGGTAAATCTTTTTTGCACTCTTTCTAGTTTAATAATATCCACTCTATAATAGGGTGACCAGAACTGTACACAGTATTCCAAGTGTGGCCTTACCGATGGGCAGAGCAGGAGCCATACCAAGCTGTGATACATCCAGAAAGAATGCTTTCGATATTGCACCTGTAAAAGTTGGTGAGAGTCGTAGCTGACATGCCAAATTTCCTTAGTGTTCTGAGAAAGTAGAGGTGTTGTTGGGCTTTCTTAACTATAGTGTCAGCATGGGGGAAACGAGGACAGGTTGGTCATCTGGACACCTAAAAACTTGAAGCTCTCGATCCTTTCTACTTTGTCCCTGTTGATGTAGACAGGGGCATGTTCTCCTTTACGCTTCCTGAAGTCGATGACAATCTCCTTCAGTTTGTTGACATTGAGGGAGAGATTATTGTTGCCGCACCAGTTCACCAGATTCTCTATCTCATTCCTGAACTCTGTCTCGTCATTGTTTGAGTTCTTGTTTGTGGTGTTCTGGTGGGGTTGCCTCCTCTTGCCATCCTGCATCACAAGTATTTAATGCCGGGCACTCACTGCCTCCACTAGAACATCTGAGAATCATGGGGCACAGTGCCCATCAGCACTGGCATCCCACCTGCTATGCCCACTGGGTTCTGAGGCATCACTGTGCCAAGTTTTCCATTTTTCTTCAACAGCTCCTCCCCTATTCCTGCCAGGCTTTAGGGAGCTGCCGGGGTTCATTGTGTTTTATGCATTGGTGGGACATGGGCGTCTCTGGCTGGCCAGCATTTATTGCCCATCCTTAGTTGCCCGAGAGCAGTTGAGAGCCACGTTGCTGTGGCTCTGGAGTCACATGTAGGCCAGACAAGGTAAGGATGCTTAGATTCCCTTCTCTAAGTGAACCAGATGTATTTTTCCGACAATTGACAGTGGCTTAATGGTTGTCAGGAGATACTTAATTCCAGATATTTTTTTATTGAATTCAAATTCCGCCCTCTGCCATGGCAGGATTTGAACCGGGTCCCCAGAACATTTGTTGAGTTTCTGGATTAATAGTCCCCAGTGATAATATCACTCAGCCATCGCCTTAATTTAATACCACTGTCCGGCTTACCATTCCTCACCCGCCATAGTGCTGCACTAATATCCAGCCAGTGTAACTGGCCAGCCATTTTGTCATTCTGGTGTCTGTGGGTGGGATTGGACAATACGGCAATGTATTTATTATATATTTCTCGACTTCTTGTGGTAATAGGTTTAAGTGAAAAAACGTGAAATGAAATTTCCAGTACGCTTCAGTATCCTGGCTAACATCCCTTTCTTAATCAACACCACCACAAAAACATCATCTGGTCCCTTATTTGTGGGATCTCACAATGTAAAAATTGGCTGTCATACTAAAACAGAAACTCAACTTAAAAAACACTTCACTGAACAAGAAACTCTGTGAGATGTCCTGGAGATATGAAAGATGTTACATGAATAAATCAGAGCCAGTGGGATCCAATTGCACTCTAAGAACATGAGTGCTCTGAGGATTCCATCCATGAATTAAAATTACTTAATGGCAGCATCTTATTATGTAGTTACTCACCATTTCTCCCAGTGCAAATATGCAGGATTTTCAAAATGTATTGTGGCCAAGGCAATAAAGAACTCTACAACAAACTGGGACTGGGACTTTTTTCCCTGGAGTGCAGGGGGTTTGAGGGTGATCTTACCGATGTTTATAAAATCAGGAGGGGCATAGATAAGGTAGATAGTCAATATCTTTTCCAAAGGTAGGGGAGTCTAAAACCTGAGGGCATAGGTTTAAGGTGAGGGGGGGGAGAGATACAAAGAACAAAGAACAATACAGCACAGGAACAGGCCCTTCGGCCCTCCAAGCCCGTGCCGCTCCCTGGTCCAAACTAGACCATTCTTTTGTATCCCTCCATTCCCACTCCGTTCATGTGGCTATCTAGATAAGTCTTAAACGTTCCCAGTGTGTCCGCCTCCACCACCTTGCCTGGCAGTGCATTCCAGGCCCCCACCACCCTCTGTGTAAAATATGTCCTTCTGATATCTGTGTTAAACCTCCCCCCCTTCACCTTGAACCTATGACCCCTCGTGAACGTCACCATCGACCTGGGGAAAAGCTTCCCACCGTTCACCCTATCTATGCCTTTCATAATTTTATACACCTCTATTAAGTCTCCCCTCATCCTCCGTCTTTCCAGGGAGAACAACCCCAGTTTACCCAATCTCTCCTCATAACTAAGCCCCTCCATACCAGGCAACATCCTGGTAAACCTCCTCTGTACTCTCTCCAAAGCCTCCACGTCCTTCTGGTAGTGTGGCGACCAGAACTGGACGCAGTATTCCAAATGCGGCCGAACCAACGTTCTATGCATCTGCAACATCAGACCCCAACTTTTATACTCTGTGCCCCGTCCTATAAAGGCAAGCATGCCATATGCCTTCTTCACCACCTTCTCCACCTGTGACGTCACCTTCAAGGATCTGTGGACTTGCACACCCAGGTCCCTCTGCGTATCAACACCATTTATGGTTCTGCCATTTATCGTATAGCTCCTCCCTACATTAGTTCTACCAAAATGCATCACTTTGCATTTATCAGGATTGAACTCCATCTGCCATTTCTTTGCCCAAACTTCCAGCCTATCTATATCCTTCTGTAGCCTCTGACAATGCTCCTCACTATCTGCAAGTCCTGCCAATTTTGTGTCGTCCGCAAACTTACTGATCACCCCAGTTACACCTTCTTCCAGATCGTTTATATAAATCACAAAAGGGTCCAGAGGGCAATTTTTTCACACAGAGGGTGGTGAGTCTGGAACAAGCTGCCAGAGGCAGCAGTAGAGGCGGGTACAATTTTGTCTTTTAAAAAGCATTTAAATGGTTACATGGCTAAGATTGGTATAGAGGGATATGGGCCAAACAAGGGCAATTGGGACTAGCTTCATAGTAGAAACTGGGCAGCACGGACAAGTTGGGCCGAAGGGCCTGTTTCCATGCTGTAAACCTCTATGACTCTATAAACTTCAGATTAAAGGTGAGAAAAACATAAAGTCAAGAGAATAAAAGTGAAAGATGTAAGCAGGGAGGGTGATGAGATTCAAGGTTAGAGAAGTCTGATGTAATGCTTGGAAGGCTTAAATGTGAAGATGCCACTGGGATGGTGGAAGGGCTATCTGCTTCTTACATGGATGGCGGTCAGAGGAAACCTCATCCACCATCACTCTCCTCCGCCTGGTTGACCTCTTCCCTTATTGAACAATTTCTCCTTTAATTTGTCTCACTTCCTCCAAATAAAAAGCTTTATGCCTCCACATTGGCCCTAGTTATGCTGGTCTTTCTGTGGAGTTTGTGGGCCATTTCCTTCTATCAGGCCTACTCAGGCCCCTTCTCAACTCTTTTTCCAATACATTGATGATTATATCAGTGCTGCTTTGTACTCTCATCGAATCATAGAATCCTACAGTGCAGAAGGAGGCCATTCGGCCCACCGAGTCTGCCAGGCCCTATCCTCATAACCCCATGATTTACCCTAATTAGTCCCCCTGACACTAAGGGGCAATTTAGCATGGCCAATCCACCTAATCCGCACTTCTTTGGACTGTGGAAGGAAACTGGAGCACCTGGAGGAAACCCATGCAGACACAGGGAGAACATGCAAACTCCACACAGACGGTGACCCAAAATGAAAATCAAACCCGAGTCCTTGGCGCTGTGAGGCAGCAGTGCTAACCATGCCTCTCCTGTGGAACTGGAACATTTAATCAAGTTTTTTTCCAAATTCCATTCTTCTCTCACCTTCACATAGTCCCTCTCCAGCACTGCCCTCCCCCTTCTTTGACTTTTCTCTTTTCCCTTCTGTTGATGGGCTGCCTACCAATACTCATTGCAAGCCCACGGATTCCCACAGCTACCTTGATGACAATTCCTCACATCCTGCTTTCCGCAGGGACTCAATTCCATTCTCCCAGTTTCTCCATTTCTGTCACAATTATTCTGATGATGTTTCCTTCCACAATGGTGCTTCCGATCTTTCTTCTTTTTCCTCAGTTGAAGATTCCCCCTTCCACCTCCCCAATGTAATTGACGAGGTCCAACCATGTTGGACCAATTGTCTGCTCTTCTTCCTTTACCCCTTTCCCAGAATCAAGACAGGATTCCCTTTATCCTCACTTTCTGCCCTACCAGCCCCCATATTTAAAGGGTTAACCCTCTGTCATATCTGCCAATTCCAGCATGAAGCCATTACCAAACACATCTTACCCTCTTCTCCCCTGCCAGTATTCAGAAGAGACCATTCCCTTCGGAGCAAAGGGCTTCTATCATCTCTTCCCAGACAATGGTAAAAGGTGTAATGCCTGCTCCTTTACCTCCTCACTCCTCATTGCCCAAGGCCCCCAATGCTTCTTCAGGAGAAGCAACAAGTAGCTTGCACTCCTTTCAATTTAGTCTGCTGCATTCACTGCTCACAATGGCCCACTCCAGCTCTTAATTTGGATGCCTGTATGAAATTAAGTTATAAAATGTTGGGAAGCAGCATGAGTCCAAATATTTTACTGGTTGTCCATTTTTTCCCCAATTTTCTCTCATAACTTCCCACATTTCCAAAAATCACCAATACCTCATCAACCTTCTAATCTTTTGTTGGAGTAATGAATCTTGATCTTTCCAATAGCTTTCTTGAAAAACACACGGGTGGAGTCATACTGCCCTCAGCCTTCTCCTTCCCATTTGAGAAGAGATGAGGGTGCCAAGACAGATGGTGTTTCTCGGCAGCGGGAGGCTGCCACCATTGGCCGGTGATGGGATCTTCTGGTCAATGGGATTTCCCATTGAATCCACCACATGCCGCCGGCAGGAATGCGCCATCGACGGGACTGGGAGATTCCGCTGGTGAGTACAGCCAGAAGGTCTTGCCCATAGTTGCCACCTTAAGCATGTCCTAAAAAGGGACTTTTTTTGTCTTTACCTTTAACCAGTGACCAAATTAAAACATTTAGCTCTCTGACTGTGCTGGCTAGGTGTATTTCACAGAAGATAATTTCATAGAATCCCTGCAGTGCAGAAGGAGGCCATTTGGCCCATCAAGTCTGCACCGACCACAATCCCACCCAGGCCCTATCCTCATAACCCAATGCATTAACCGTAGCTTGTCCCCCTGACATCAAGGGGCAATTTAGAATGGCCAATCCACCTAACCCGCACATCTTTGGATGTGGGAGGAAACCGGACGGAGCATAGAACATAGAATATAGAACAGTACAGCACAGAACAGGCCCTTCGGCCCACGATGTTGTGCCGAGCTTTATCTGAAACCAAGATCAAGCTATCCCACTCCCTATCATCCTGGTGTGCTCCATGTGCCTATCCAATAACCGCTTAAATGTTCCTAAAGTGTCTGACTCCACTATCACTGCAGGCAGTCCATTCCACACCCCAACCACTCTCTGCGTAAAGAACCTACCTCTGATATCCTTCCTATATCTCCCACCACGAACCCTATAGTTATGCCCCCTTGTAATAGCTCCATCCACCCGAGGAAATAGTCTTTGAACGTTCACTCTATCTCTCCCCTTCATCATTTTATAAACCTCTATTAAGTCTCCCCTCAGCCTCCTCCGCTCCAGAGAGAACAGCCCTAGCTCCCTCAACCTTTCCTCCCGGAGGAAATCCACACAGATACGGGGAGAATGTTCAAACTCTGCACAGACCGTTACCCAAGCCGGGAATTGAACCTGTGTCCCTGGCGCTATGAGGCAGCAGTGCTAACCACTGTGCCAACACGCCGCCATGCTAAATTCATTCTCAGTGTACCCGAACAGGTGCCGGGGTGTGGCGACTAGGGGATATTCATCGTAACTTCTTGCAGTGTTAATGTAAGCCTACTTGTGACACTAATAAATAAACTTTAACCGTTATAAACTTTACCTCCCAAGGTTTAGAAGGCACTTCAAAAATGATTACCTTGAATGTTGAATTTAGACACAATAAGAATAAGTGTTAAAATCAACATGGTAAAATAATTTGGGACTGTGCCATTGGCCTTATTGTCACTTTCAAGTTATTCAGAATCATGGGGATAAAAGTGGGATGCCTATTGAATTATTCTCCATGGAAACACTTGGGGGAAAAATAATTTCCTTTCTACCTTCAGCTGGCATGTCAGTATTTGTTATTCAAAATCCTCTGCAGATAACATAAGAGAAATGAATATGTACCTTGCACTGAAGAACAAGAAGGATCTATGCCGAAAGCCAGGCTATTACTAATGCCTGATGGGTAAGTCAATGACAGTGTAAAATTGCATTTGGTTGAGCCATTTACATCAATGCAGATCATACAGGCACTATCGCTGAATGGAACCCCAGCGATTTACTGCGTTCCACAACCTATATCAACAAAGGCTGACCTGGTGAGGGAACTGAGGGTGGATAGGATGAAAGAAAATGGATTGAGATCATTTGCTGTACTCTCAGTGGCCGCAAACACAATTGACTGAAAGCAGTCAGCTTGATAAAAGATATTCCACATTGTCAGAATATCAAAACTTATTTACTAACAAAGGGGAAGCTCGATGCTCTGAGGCATTACGTTCATAGCAATAACAGAATGAGACAAAGCCCGTTGCAATGATTCATGATTACTGGACTTTATGGTAATACAATTGGCTGAGCCAACACAGTCTCACCTTACGCTCAAAATGTACTCAAAGCAGTTTAACCAATTATTCCAGCATATCCCATGTGTTCCGCTGAAATATTAACAGTCCCTGTACTCATTCAAAGACAATGTGTGATGACATTGACTGTGCCGCTCTATTCTGCTGCTCTAACGGATAAACATTAAAGATAGCTTAAAAATAAACACGTGCATTTATTATGGAATGCTGCATAGACATTCAGTTCTTTCCCTTTCAGGGACAGCCACGCTAGTGCCACATTACTCATAACTTCTTGTAGTGGATTTAAATCCCACCATGGCCACACCCTCTCTCTTCATCTCTGTAATGCCCGTCAGGGTTACAATCTCCAACAGACACTTCACTCTGATAACTTCAGCACCTTGTGCACATTCCATGCTCATCCCCCTCCATTTTACTGATCATTGTGCCTTCGCCACCTACATTCCAGAATGTCCTCACTAAACCCATTGTTTCTCCACCGCTGGGTGTCATGTTTGAAGTCCTTCTTAACATCCCAGGGGCAGGAGTCCTTCCTTGTGCTGGTCTGAACCCGGCCACCTTCAGGTCCGAAACTGGCAATGTATGGGGATCAGTTTTGCTGGGGGTGACTCATTAATGGCCGGAGGCAGGCTCGTCATCCGATTAAGGGCTCCCTGGAAAATTCCAGATGGTCTTCTTCAGTTGGCCATAAGCACCCATTAATTAGTTTAATCAGCTACCCCAAATGTGGACAGGTAGACCTGCTGTTTTTCTCTGCCCAATTGCATCCCCCCCTCCCCGCCCCCGCAATAATAGTTCAAGGGTGAGCAAGAGTTGGGGGAATTGGCACATCATTCAGGGAAACTACCTTAGCTCCTGACCTCCTTGGATAGTAGACCCGATGAAGCCTCAGAATGAAGCTCCACATCTTTCACCAGGTTCTTCGGTCACCCCTCTGAATCTCCTACATTTTCTCTACCCCTATTCCTCAGGCTACTCTGCAATTCACATTTGTGAAATAGCTAACAGTCGAATGATGAATGTAGTTGGGTAAATTAGTCTAATGTATCAGGTGAACTCTTCAATGGTTGGGAGTTTGGGTCACTGTCTATGCGGAGACGGCACATTCTCCCCGTGTCTGCGTGGGTTTCCTCCGGATGCTCCGGTTTCCTCCCACAGTCCGAAAGGTGCGCTGGTTAGGTGTATTGACCATGCTAAATTCTCCCTCAGTGTACCCAAACGGACGCAGGAGTGTGACAACTCAGGGATTTTCACAGTAATTTCATTGAAGTGTTAATGTAAGCCTACTTGTGACACTAATAAATAAACTTTAAACTCTTCACATACACTGGAAAGAGTTCCCTTTCACAACTGATTCACACATTCCATGGCATATTTAAAATCTTATTTTATATGTAACTAGACCAGAAGGAAGATGAGCTTTGCTTTATCTATTAATTTTACACACTTTTTCTCCTTCAAACACAGACACCCATGCTTTGAATATATAACTGTTCACCCCATTAGCACTTATTTGTCTACCACTGACTGGTATGAAAGGATTATGTTCAAAGGAACAGAAACAAAATCCTGAGTTATAAAGGCCACGCATTTTCATCAAGTAAACTGGCTAATTAATTATCTCCTTCTCCAGTCCAATAAACAACTATTTAACACTAATTGCCGAGTTTGTGTCGTACATGGGTGCATGGCTTAAAAAAGTTAAAGTTCACACGATAGCAAAATGCATCTTTGCTCGAATGTAAATTAGGGAAATTCCCAATTTTGAACATGATGTGGAGTTGCCGGCATTGGACTGGGGGTAGGCACAGTAAGTAGTCTCACAACACCAGGGTAAAGTCCAACAGGTTTATTTGGTAGCACAAGCTTTCGGAGCGGCACTCCAAAAGCTCGTGCTACCAAATAAACCTGTTGGATTTTAACCTGGTGTTGTGAGACAATTTTGAATAGGGCACTGGAGAAGTCCTTTAACTTGAGGGGTGAGATTCTCTGGGCCTCCCAGCTGCGTGTTTCCTGGTGGTGGAAGGCGCCGCGTTTTTCACTGGCAGCGGGATTCTCCAGTCCCGCCGCTGTCAATGGGATGTCCCATTGATGTTACCCCACGTTGCCAAGAAACCCGTGGGCGGACGTGCGCTGCTGGCGGGATTGGAGAATCCCACCGGCGTGAACGGCTGAGGTGGCATGGTGGCACAGTGGTTAGCACTGCTGCCTCACAGCGCCAGGGACCCAGGTTCGATTCCCGGCTTGGGTCACTGTCTGTGCGGAGTTTGCACGTTCACCCCGTGTCTGCATGGGTTTTCTCTGGGTGTTCCGGTTGCCTCCCACAGTCCAAAGATGTGCAGGTTAGGTGGATTGGCCACGCTAAACTGCCTCTTAGTGTCAGGGGGACTAACTAGGGTAAATGCATGGGGTTATGGGGATAGGGCCTGGGTGGGATTGTCGGATTGTGGTCAGTGCAGGCTAGATGGGCTGAATGGCCTCCTTCTCACTGTAGGATTCTATGGATTCTATGCATCCTAATTCCGGCCGAGGATAGGTATTTTCTGGGAAAGCGCAAACTGGATGAGTGACTGTGAACTAGTCTTATGCATAGTTCTACTGTGGACTGGTAGGTTATTATTATGAATCTGTACCAAATATTTTTAGGGTAAACTGGTAGAGGTGCAGGATGAGGCCAGTCACTCCATTTAACTTGGTATCTGTTCGATGGATTGGAGTGTTGGGAAATAAAAGAGGAAAACTATAATACAACCATAGGTGAGTTACAACGCAGAAAGAAGCCATTGGCTCACTGTGTCCTTGCTGGTTCTGAGAAGGTGCAGATCACTTGGATCCATTCTCCCGGTAACCTTAGAATCATAGAATCATACAGCGCAGAAGAGGCCCTTTGGCCCATCGAGTCTGTACCAACACATTAGAAACACCTGAAATCCCATATAATCCCATCTGCCAGCACTTGGTCCATAGCCCTGAATGTTATGATGTGCCATGTGTTCATCCAGATACCTTTTAAAGGATGTGAGGCAACCCGCCTCCAACATCCTCCCAGGCAGCGCATTCCAGATTGTCACCATTCTATGGGTAAAAAAGGTTTTCCTCACATCCCCCCAAATCTCCTGCCCCTCACCTTAAACCTATGTCCCCTCGTGACTGACTCTTCAACTCAGGGAAACAGCTCCTCCTTTTCTACTCTGTCCATGTCTCTCATAATCTTGTAAACCTCAGTCTTCTCTGCTCCAGCGAAAATAACCTAAGCCTATCCAACCTCTCTTCATAACATAAATGTTCCATCCCAGGCAGCATCCTGGTGAATCTCCTCTGCACCCCCTCCAGTGCAATCACATCCTTCCGATAATGTGTCGACCAGAACTGCACAGAGTATTCCAGCTGTGGCCTCACCAAAGTTCTATACAACTCCAATAAGACTTCCCTGCTTTTGTAATCTATGCCTCGATTGGTAAAGGCAAATGTCCCATCTGCCTTTTTCACCACCCTACTAACATGCCTTTCCACCTTCAGAGACCTGTGGACAAATACGCCTAGGTCCCTTTGTTCCACAGAACTTCCTAGCGTCCTACCATTCATTGAGTACTTCCTTGTCAAATTACTCCTTCCAAGGTGTATCACCTCACACCTTTCAGGGTTAAATTCCATCTGCCACTTATCTGTCCAATTGACCAATCCGTCTACATCTTCTTGTAGCCCAAGACACTCCGCCTCACTATTAAGCACCCGTCCAATCCTTGTGACATCCGCATACTTACTAATCCTACCTCCCACGTAGTCATCAATGTCACATATATAAATGATTAAAAATAGGGGGCCCAACACAGATCTCTGTGGTATGCCACTGGACATTGGCTTGCAGTCACTAAAGCAGCCACTAAACCTTGTGAATCCTTTTCTCTGACGGTAACTATCCAATTCTGCTTTGAAAGCCACAATTGAATTTGTCTCCACCACACTCTCAAGCAATGTATTCCAGATCTGAACTACTCATTGCACAAAAATGGTTTTCCTCGCATCGCTTTTGTTTTTTTTTGTGCCATTCACCATAAATCGTTATCCTTTGATCTCAACCACACCAACGGGACCAGTTTCTCCCCATCTGCTCTGTTCAGGCCCCTCATGGTTGTGAACACACCCACACATGTATCAACTCCACATTCTTTCCAACAACATCTAAAGCAGGATAAACAAAACATGTCAGCCAGACCAGGTACAGGTGGCAGATTTCCTTCCCTGGAGGACATTAATGATGTGGAGATGCCGGCATTGGACTGGGGTAAACACAGTAAGAGTTTTAACAACACCAGGTTAAAGTCCAACAGGTTTATTTGGTAGCAAATGCCATTAGCTTTCGGAGCGCTGCTCCTTCGTCAGATGGAGTAGATATCTGCTCTTAAACAGGGCATACAGAGACACAAAATCAAGTTACAGAATACTGATTAGAATGCAAATCTTTACAGCTACATTTAAAGATACAGATAATGTGAGTGGAGGGAGCATTAGGCACAGGTTAAAAAAATGTGTATTGACTCCAGACAGGACAGCCAGTGAGATTCTGCAAGTCGAGGAGGCAAGCTGTGGGGGTTACCAATAGTAACCCCCGGTAACCGATCTGTACCTTTAAATGTAGCTGTAAAGGTTCGCATTCTAATCAGTATTCTGTAACTTGATTTTGTGTCTCTGTATGCCCTGTTTGAGAGCAGATATCCACTCCATCTGATGAAGGAGCAGCGCTCCGAAAGCTAATGGCATTTGCTATCAAATAAACCTGTTGAACTTTAACCTGGTGTTGTTAAAACTCTTACGGACATTAATGAACCAGATGGATTTTTATGACAATTGATGACTTTTAATTCCAGATTTTTATTGAATTCAAAGTTCAACATCTGCCATGGTGGGATTCAAACCGGGGTCTCTGGATTACTAGCCCAGTGACATCACCACTATGCCATTGCCTCCCCTGACATATTATGACCTCAACAAATTCCTGCTGGCTTTTCTTACTTAATCCAAATTTGTCCAAGTGACCTAATTTTGTTCCCAAGTATAATTTCAAAAAGCACCTCTACTGAATTTTAGGTCTTATCCTCACACTCTTTTTTGAATAAGGGTGTAATATTTGTACATCCCCCACTTCTCTGGCATCAACCCTGCGTCTAGGGATGAT
Organism: Mustelus asterias; assembly: GCF_964213995.1. Taxonomy (NCBI): domain Eukaryota; kingdom Metazoa; phylum Chordata; class Chondrichthyes; order Carcharhiniformes; family Triakidae; genus Mustelus; species Mustelus asterias. The sequence continues at coordinate 12,877,486 of NC_135814.1, forward strand.
TGTAAGATTATGGCCAGTTTCTATGCCATTACCAGTCTTACTTCCCTCAGTATCTTTGGATACATCGCATCCAGTCCTGGTGACTTATCAACCTTAAACACAGCCAGCCTACCTATAACTTGTCTTTATAGCCATCCAGTCTCTCAACTACCTCACTTTTCATGATCACCTTGTATCTTCCCCTTGGTAAATGATGCGCTATCAATAAGGCGAAAGATTACCGATATGCCAATATAAGTGTAGGCTTTTATTCACAACAGAATCAGGAGCAGATCCCAACAATTAACCGACCTGGACTGAACAAGGGGGAGGAGACAGCCACCTTTATACTAGGTGCTGAGGGGAGGAACCAAACTGGAAGGGGATGTGTCCAGGTATGACAAACACACACAACGGTGGTCCATATAGGACAAAGGCACAACTGAGGTCCACCACAGTAAAGGCAGATGCAAAGTCCTCATATAAAGCACAAGGTTCTTTGCTTCCATGTGCAAAATCCCCTATCTGGTGCCAAGCTATTCCCACTTCTTTTATCATCCTTTTATTATTTGGACCTTTGCATGGCTCGCCACCAGAATCTTAGTGAGCCGGGGCGGACCATGCAAAGGTCCAGTGACATCGGGCAGCATTTTCCAGTCTTGGGGCGAGCGTGGCCGGAAAATCCCATCCTTTTATATTTTTCTTTGTTTGTTGTCAGTCTCTCCTCAAACTCTCTTCCCTTTTTCTTTTTTCGGTTCACCTCTGAATGTTCTATGTTCGGCCTATTTCTCACCTGCATCATCTTCCAGACACCTGTCATATTCATAGAACATAGAACATAGAACATTACAGCGCAGAACAGGCCCTTCGGCCCACGATGTTGCACCGACCAGTTAAAAAAAAACTGTGACCCTCCAACCTAAACCAATTTCTTTTCGTCCATGAACCTATCTACGGATCTCTTAAACGCCCCCAAACTAGGCGCATTTACTACTGATGCTGGCAGGGCATTCCAATCCCTCACCACCCTCTGGGTAAAGAACCTACCCCTGACATCGGTTCTATAACTACCCCCCCTCAATTTAAAGCCATGCCCCCTCGTGCTGGATTTCTCCATCAGAGGAAAAAGGCTATCACTATCCACCCTATCTAAACCTCTAATCATCTTATATGTTTCAATAAGATCCCCTCTTAGCCGCCGCCTTTCCAGCGAAAACAATCCCAAATCCCTCAGCCTCTCCTCATAGGATCTCCCCTCCATACCAGGCAACATCCTGGTAAACCTCCTCTGCACCCTCTCCAAAGCCTCCACATCCTTCCTGTAATGTGGGGACCAGAACTGCACACAGTACTCCAAGTGCGGCCGCACCAGAGTTGTGTACAGTTGCAACATAACGCTACGACTCCTAAATTCAATCCCCCTACCAATAAACGCCAAGACACCATATGCCTTCTTAACAACCTTATCTACTTGATTCCCAACTTTCAGGGATCTATGCACACATACACCTAGATCCCTCTGCTCCTCCACACTATTCAAAGTCCTCCCGTTAGCCCTATACTCAACACATCTGTTATTCCTACCAAAGTGAATTACCTCACACTTCTCCGCATTAAACTCCATCCGCCACCTCTCGGCCCAACTTTGCAACCTGTCTAAGTCTTCCTGCAAACTACGACACCCTTCCTCACTGTCTACCACACCACCGACTTTGGTGTCATCAGCAAATTTGCTAATCCACCCAACTATACCCTCATCCAGATCATTAATAAATATTACAAACAGCAGTGGCCCCAAAACAGATCCCTGAGGTACACCACTTGTAACCGCACTCCATGATGAATATTTACTATCAACCACCACCCTCTGTTTCCTATCCGCTAGCCAATTCCTGATCCAATTTCCTAGATCACCCCCAATCCCATACATCTGCATTTTCTGCAGAAGCCTACCATGGTGAACCTTATCAAACGCCTTACTAAAATCCATATATACCACGTCCACTGCCTTGCCCCCATCCACCTCCTTGGTCACTTTCTCAAAAAACTCAATAAGGTTAGTAAGGCACGACCTACCTGCCACAAAACCATGCTGACTATCACCTATCAATTCATTACTCTCCAAATAACTATAAATCCTATCCCTTATAATTTTTTCCAACATCTTGCCGACAACAGAAGTGAGACTCACCGGTCTATAATTCCCGGGGAAGTCTCTGTTCCCCTTCTTAAACAATGGGACAACATTCGCTAACCTCCAATCTTCTGGTACTATACCAGAGGCCAACGACGACCTGAAGATCAGAGCCAGAGGCTCTGCAATCACTTCTCTTGCCTCCCAGAGAATCCTTGGATAAATCCCATCCGGACCAGGGGATTTATCTATTTTCAGACCCTCCAGAATATCCTGCACATCCTCCTTATCAACTGTAATACTGTCTATTCTACTCCCTTGCAACCCAGTGTCCTCCTCAGCTATATTCATGTCCCCTTGCGTGAACACCGAAGAGAAATATTGGTTCAATGCTTCACCAATCTCCTCCGGTTCCACACATAACTTCCCTCTGCCATCTATAACTGGCCCTAAACTTGCCCTAACCAACCTTCTGTTCTTGACATACCTATAGAACGCCTTAGGATTCTCTTTAACCCTATCCGCCAAAGTCTTCTCATGTCCCCTTTTAGCCCTTCTAAGCTCGCTCTTCAACTCCCTCTTAGCCAATCTAAAGCTTTCTAGTGCACTACCCGAGTGCTCACGTCTCATCCGAACATAAGCCTCCTTTTTCTTTTTAACCAACAAAGAAACTTTTTTGGTGCACCACGGTTCCCTAGCCCTACCAATTCCTCCTTGCCTGACAGGGACATACCTATCACAGACTCGCAGTAGCTGCTCCTTGAAAAAACTCCACATGTCGGACGTTCCCAGTCCCTGTAATCTCCTAGTCCAACCTATGTTTCCTAATTCTCTCCTAATAGCCTCATAATTACCCTTCCCCCAGCTAAAACCACTGGCCCGAGGTTCATGCCTATCCCTTTCCATCACTAAGGTGAACGTAACCGAATTGTGGTCACTATCACCAAAATGCACACCAACTTCCAAGTCTAGCACCTGGTCTGGCTCATTTCCCAGCACCAGATCCAATATAGCCTCACCTCTAGTTGGCCTGTCTACATACTGAGTCAAAAAACCTTCCTGCACGCTTTGAACAAAAACTGACCCCTCTAACGAGCTAGAGCTATAACAATTCCAGTCAATATTAGTCAAGTTAAAATCCCCCATAACAATTGCCCTACTACTTTCACTCCTAAGCAGGATTGACTCCGCAATCCTTTCCTCAACCTCTCTAGAACTTTTAGGAGGTCTATAAAAGACTCCCAACAGGGTGACCTCTCCTCTCCTATTTCTAATCTCCGCCCATACTACCTCAACAGATAAGTCCTCATCAAACCTCCTCTCTGACACTGTGATACAATCTCTGACCAATAATGCTACCCCTCCCCCTCTTCTACCTCCTTCCCTACTTCGACTAAAACATTTGAACCCCGGGACCTGCAGCATCCATTCCTGCCCCTGCTCTATCCATGTCTCTGAAATAGCCACAACATCGAAGTCCTTTCTTTTTGCTCCATCTTACTTTGTAATCTCTTTCATCATCCAGGGAGCACTGGATTTTGTTTTTGTCCTACTTTCCCTCATGCGGGCATGTGTGTAGACTCTACCTGGTCTATCTCTTTAAAAACAAATCCCATTGTTCTGTTACAGTCTGAGAATCACAGAATCCCTACAGTGCAAAAGGAGGCCATTCAGCCTATCGAGTTTGCATTGACCCTTCAATAGAGCACCTTACCCAGGCCCTAACCTACACATCTTGGGACACTAGGGGAGCAATCTATCTAACCTGGACATCTTTGGACTGCGGGAGGAAATCGGAGCACTTGGTGGAAAACCACGCAGACACCTGGGGAGAACGTGCAAACTCCGCGCAGGTAGTCACTCAAGGCCGGAATTAGGCGCCGGTCCCTGGAGGCGTGAGGCAGCAGTGCTAAGCACTGTGCCACCGTGCTGCCTAAACAGTGAATGATCCGTCCCAGGGGTCCCTGGGTCACCAGTGCCTGCAAGAGAAATGGTGATTATTGATTCCAATTTACTTGCGTGAGATCTGCATCCACCCCATTGAAAGTAGACCATAAGACCAGAGAATATAGGAGCAGAATTAGGCCATTCAGCCCATCCAGTCTACCCTGCCATTCAATCAGGGCTGATATGATCTCATCCCCATTTTCCTGCCTTTTCCTTGTAACCTCGATCCCCTCATTGATCAAGAACCTATCTATCTCTGTCTGAAAGGTACTCAATGACCTGGCCTCCACAGCCCTCTGTGACAATGAGTTCCACAGATTCACCACCCTCTGGCTGAAGAAAGTCCTCTACATCTCAGCTTTACATCCCTTCACTCTGGGGTTGTGCCCTTGAGTTCTAGTCTCGCCCACCAGTGGAAACATCCTCTCCATGTCCACTCTATCCAGGCCTCTCAGTATTCTGAGAGAGGTAGCCCTCTCTCAATTAATTATTCAACTTCCAATTGCCGACTTATGTTTAACGTTGTGTTACTGCAGTGGAGGCTTTGTTATGTATCTATTGAGCCGCCTCTCTAGCTGATGAGCTGTAACTTTTCAAAGTGCTTTAGCAGATATGTAGAAGTAAAGTCATGGGCCCAACTCAGCCAAGTAGTTCTCATCTGACCAAGCCACAAGACCAAGATAGATTTTCAGTTCTGAGATTCAAAACAAACATACAGGAAGATAACCTACATTTTATCAAACAATTCAAATATAATAGATGATAGATTTTGTGCTGCTGTGGTGATGTCTGAACACTACAGTGCAACATTGCTGCATTGAAATAAACTGCTTCGAGCAGCTTCCTTTCTTCTCAGTACAAAAGCTGCCAAGTTACTTGAAAAGATTTTTGTGCCTCCGTATTGATGGAACTTAAAAGTACTTTCAACATCTAAATGCTTCTTAAATGTTCATAGAATCCTACAGTGCAGAAGGAGACCATTCGGCCCATCAAGTCTGCACCGACCACAATCCCACCCAGGTCCTATCCCCATCACCCCATACATTTACCCGAGCTAATTCCTCTGACATGAAGGGGCAATTTAGCCAATCCACCTAACCCGCTCATCTCTGGACTGTGGGTGGAAACCAGAGCACCTGGAGGAAACCCATGCAGACACGGGGAGAATGTGCAGACTCCTCACAGACAGTGACCCAAGACAGGAATCGAACCCGGGTCCCTGGCACTGTGAGGCAGCAGTGCTATCCGCGGTGCCACCGTGCCGGGTTCCCGCCTCCACCATTCTTTCAGGCAGTGAATTCCAGATTCCCTCCTCCCTCTGAGTGAAAATGTTTTTCCTCGAATCCCCTCTAAATCTCCTGCCCCTTACTTCAAATCTTTTCTGCCTGGTTACTGACCCCTCTACTAAGGGGAAAAGTTTTTTCCTATCTCCCCTCTCTACGTCCCTCATGGTTTTGTCCAGCTCCGTCATGTCCCCCCCCCCTCAGCCTTTCCTACTGTAAGGAAAATGAAGGCAAGTGTGCCAAATGCCTTCTTCACCACCCTGTCTACCTGTGATGCCACTGTCAAGAAACAATATACCTGCACCCGTATGTTTCTCTGTTCAGGAACGCTCCCCAGGGCCTTATGATTATCTGTGTAAGTCCTGGCCTGGTTTGTCTTACCAAAATGTAACACCACTACTAGTAACCCTCCGTGTACCAGATTTTCAATCTTTCACCCAGCACCAAGCTACTAACTGCTGAATAATTTACAATGACACAGTGGTTAGCACTGCTGCCTCACAGCACCAGGGGACCCAGGTTCGACTCCAGCCTTGGGTGACTGTCTGTGAGGAGTCTGCACGTTCTCCCCATGTCTGCGTGGGTTTCCTCTGGGTGCTCCAGTTTCCTCCCACCGTCCAAAGATGTGCCAATTGGTCATTGGCGAAATTCTCCCTTAATGTTTGGGGAATTAGCAAGGTAAATGTGTGGCGTTACTGGGGTGGGATTGTTGTCAGTACAGGCTTGATGGGCTGAATGGCCTCCTTCTGCACTGTAGGGATTCCGTGATTCTATGTTTCCTTGGATATCTTCCTGGTGGATATCATGTTGAAGGAGATGACAGCATGAGACCAATACAGCACCTTCTGCTGAGAGTTCCAGCTGCCCTCAAGTCCAACCTGAAAAGCAAGATGGAGGAGTTTGAGAAAATGGAAGTTCTCAAGGAGCTGACAACTCCTACAGACTGGATTAGCAGGATGGCAGCTTCAAAACAACCTGCAAAGCTGGGACTGGTGAATAGCCCAAAGAACCTCAATAAGTCTTTGAGGAGATCACATTATCCCACGCTAACCACTGAAGAAATGTTGCCACAACTTGCCAAGACAATGGTTTTTACCCACGCTAGATGTGAAGGTGGATATTGGCAAGCGAAGTTGAATTAAAGCTGCAGTGTTTTGACTACATTCTGGAAGCTACTTGGGTGGTACAGATGGTTGGACATGCTGTTTGGCATTTTTTGATTTGATTCGATTTATTATTGTCACATGTATTAACATATAATGAAAAGTATTGTTTCTTGTGCGCTATACAGACAAAACATACCGTTCATAGAGAAGGAAACGAGAGATGTAGTGTTACAGTCATAGCTAGGGTGTAGAGAAAGATCAACTTAATGCCAGGTAAGTCCATTCAAAAGTCTGACAGCAGCAGGGAAGAAGCTGTTCTTGAGTCGGTTGGTACGTGACCTCAGACTTTTGTATCCTTTTCCCGAAGGAAGAAGGTGGAAGAGAGAATGTCCGGGGTGCGTGGGGTCCTTAATTATGCTTTGCCGAGGCAGTGGGAAGTGTAGACAGAGTCAATGGATGGGAGGCTGGTTTGCGTGATGGATTGGGCTTCATTCACGACCTTCTGTAGTTCCTTGCGGGCAGTGCAGGAGCCATACCAAGCTGACTGTACTGTTCCAAAAGAGAATCGACACCAACAGCATGAGATAGTCAGTGATCTAGCAGTGGAAGTGATGGTGGATGATCTGCTAGTCCAAGGCCATGCCGATATGATGGCAGAAGCCATTTCAGACCATGATCAGAATTTAGTGAGATTGCTGGAAAGAGCTGGCCAGAGGAAATTGAAACTGAGCACGAAAGAACTGCCACTAAAGATGATGGTAGTCTAGTAAATCAATGATATATTGTGCGAAATCTTCCAGATTCAACAAGAAACAACAGCCAGGCATGTTCTGCAATCCAACAATGACATTGGGCGGGATTTTCTGGTCACGTCGCCACAGAGGCAGTCCCGGAAGATGCAGAACGTCTTTCAGAAGTCCATTAACTTTGACGGGACCGGGCGATCCCTCTGGCTAGAGGGGGCAGAGGAAATTCCAACTATTGAATCTGACCGACAATGGGTGGGATTTTCTACACCGCTTACGGCAGAGGCGGCCTGCCATTGGCCAGTGGTGGGCGCGTCTGGTTACGCCGCACCAAAGACTACTTTCACGCAAAGGGAATGAGTTCGAAAGGAATAAAAGGAAAGCTTCAGTTTGAAATACCAACTCCCATCGCCATTGAACGGGAAGGCAATTTCTAGAAATGCAATCCAGCGAGCACAGAGTAAATGTGAGAGGGCAAATGAGATCAAATCGAATGTGCTTTCCTTTAATGATGTGGGTTAGAATGATGCTATGGAGGCAAACAGACAATTGATGAATTAAGTAAATATTGCAGACTGAGATGTCTCGGGATTTCTGCATAATTGAATGAAAGTGCCTAAAAAAAGGAGGAAAAGTATGGAAATCTAAGACCAAACAGAGAAAGTAATTAATTCTGAGTCAACTGATATCTTTCTAATGAAATTGGATAAATACATTTTGAGAATGGGGTCAGAGGTGCTGGAGGTATTAATAGATCGTCTGACTCAAGTGGATGATGTTGGTGGAAAGAGAGTTTCCAGATCACTGTTCAGCCCCTCAAGCCTATTCAGTTAGATCATGTCCGATCTGCACTTAACTCCATTAAGGTAAAGGTAAAGTTTATTTATTAGTCACAACTAAGGCTTACATTAACACTGCAATGAAGTTACTGTGAAATTCCCCGAGTCGCCACAGTCCAGCGCCTGTTTGAGTCAACGCACCTAACCAGCACGTCTTTCAGACCGTGGGAGGAAACCGGAGCACCCGGAGGAAACTTACGCAGACACGGGGAGGACGTACAAACTCCACGCAGACAGTGACCCAAGCCAGGAATCGAACCCGGGACCCTGGCGCTACGTAGCGGCAGTGCTAACCACTGTACTACCGTACCACCCTCTTCAACGCACCTCTGCTTCAACCCCCTCCATACCCTTATCCAACAAAAACCTAATCATCTATTTCTGAAAAAGAGAAAAATATCCACAGTTGAGTTTGTCACGGACAGACTGTGGAAGGTTTTTCTTAGTTTATTTATTTGTGTCACAAGTAGAATTATATTAACACTGCAATGAAGTTATTGCAAAATTCTACTAGTCGCCACAGTTGGGCGCCTGCTCGGGTCCACTGAAGGAGAATTTAGCCAATGCACCAATGCACCTAAGCAGCATGTCTTTCGGACTGTGGGAGGAAACCAGAGGAATCCCATGCAGACACGGGGAGAACGTGCAAACTCTGCATAGACAGTGACACAAGCTGGGATCGAACCCGGGTCCCTGGCGCTGTGAGGCAGCTGTGCTAATCACTGTGCCATCATGCCACCACCATTGGTTGGCATTTATAAGTTTGCATGCTCGCTCATGTATTTTCATCGGCTCAAATTGTGGACGGAAGAACAGGTTGGATGCACTGCAGTGGTACGTTCATTTGTAATTTATTTTCCCCATGGTCAGACCAACACAATGGTCTTTACTGCTAATGAGTCACTTATTAAATGCAGTCAATGTTGGGTAGAGCTCAGGTTTCAGCCCTAATCATGTGGCTAGGTCCGCAGGGAACTCCGAAGACACAGCTTTCTAACTCTGCAATTATGCGAAAATGAGTGACCACAATGAGACTTGCTGCGGGCAACAATAATGGACAAAGAAACAAAAGATTTAAACTGTCTTTGAACGCCACTTTGTGTACTGTTTGAATGAAAAGTTATACTGGGATTAGTTTGCATGGGAGAACCTTATTTCAGGGTTCGATAAACAATGCTATGGTCAACATCTAAACCACTTGAGGTTACGTGTTTCCTGATCACTCAATGCATCCATCATTGTATGAGCCAGCAGCAGGTGTAGGCATTGCCTTTGTTACACTTAGCAGAACGAGATGTCAGATGCATCCAACCTAGTAACTGTCCCTTATGTATGATAAAAGCCGAGGTACATTTAAAGTGATTGTAGTTATGATTAGTCTAACTCGATAACTGAACGGGGGTGATTTCTAACAACTTAAAAATGAAATCAAACCCCAGCCTTAGATAACCTTGTGTGAATATTAGTGAGCAAACTTTCAATGCATGCATTGCATTTCTTTGCCACTGTAACATTAATATAACATAATAATATATGAGGATAACATATGACACTTGAACACAATAGCGTTCCAAGACATTACATTGATACTATATCGGATTGCTTGCAACTTCAGCCCATTCCAGGACACACAGTCGCTGAAATGTGCTGGATTAAAAAGATATCTGGTAAATGCATTATCAACAGAGAGTAAAATTTAAAATGTTTGCTCATTCCCAATTACAAAGGGAAAGAAAATTGTTTAAAAAGCAAATTATTTTGCAGTTAAGGGAGGCAGTAGCCTCATGGATGATCGCCAGATAATTAATCCAGAAATGTATTAATTAAATAATTTAATTAATTAATTAATTAATCTAGAAGCAGGGTTTTGGGGACCCGGGTTCCATAGATGTGTGGTTTAGGTACCCATGCTAGATTGCCCTTTAGTGTCAGGGGGATTAGCAGGTTAAATACGTGGGGTTGTGGGATAGCACCTGGGTGTAATTGTTGTCGGTGCAGGCTTGATGGGCCGAATGGCGTCCTTCTGCATTGTAGGTATTCTATGAATCCTGCCACAGCAGATGGTGGAATTTGAATTCAATAAAAAAAGAAATCTGGAGTTAAGAATCTGCTGATGACCATGAAACGCTTGTCAAAAAAAACCCCCATCTGGTTCACTAATGTCCTTAAGGAAAGGAAATCTGCCATGTTTACCTGGTCTGGTCTACATGTGACTCCAGAGCCACAGCAATGTGGTTGACTCACAACTGCCAAGGGCAACTAGGGATGGGCAATAAATGCTGGCCCAGCCAGCGACACCCATGTCCCACAAATGTATTAAAAAAAAGTTTTTGCAGGCTTTGCTCCCCTCACTAGTTCATTGATTGGATCAATTTGAATTACATTTTCGTTTTAAAATTTCCATGGAATTTTCACCTGAGTCGAAGTTATTCAAAGAAGCACAAAAGTGTTTAATCCACACGTTCAGCGCATTTATTTGCAACTGCTTCCAACATGCTTGTACGAGGCAGACATGGATAGTAACAAACATAGAGTGGGATGAAATGGCCCCCAAGCACTCACTTTTGAGCCAGTGCAGTTTCAGCAATTGCCAAGATATAATTCATTCGCTGTACCAAAAAGACGTATTAGTGCAACCAAAATGTTTTTTGCCACGTTGATAACAAGGATGATGGTTGCCATGTATCACCATATGGTGCAACGCCGCTTCAGGGTATCCGGATACTCAAAGGGACCTGGTCTCCATGAAGAAGTGTGAACAAACAAATGGATTCAATGTGTGGCGTAGTTTTATTTCAAAACGCAGCATTGCAAGTGCTGCCCCAGTTGTATTTCCCAGGTGAAATTATACACATGGGTGATGTGACACAATTAAACAAAAACTTAAAAGTTAATTTATTGGTGTCACAAGTAGGCTTACTTTAACACCACAATGAAGTTACTGTGAAAATCCCCTAGTCACCACACTCCAGCGCCTGTTTGGGTATACTGAGGGTGAATTTAGATGGCCAATGCACTTAACCAGCACACCTTTCAGACTGTGGGAGGATACTGGAGCACTCGGAGGAAACCCACGGAGACACGGGGAGAACATGCAGACTCTGCACAGACAGTGACCCAAGCCGGGAATTGAACCTGGATCCCTGGCGCTGTGAGGCAGCACTGCGCTCCCGCCCACACCCCACACCCCCCCCGCCCTCGCCCCCACCCCTCACCCCCCAGATGCTGACCATCTGAACTGAAAGCTCAGTGGACAAATCTCCATTTTGGGTGTAGTTGAGAAGTTGGAGTGTAAATTATGCCAGGTTTCCAATTGTGGGTTTTGTGGGTTTTGCTAACGTTTCCACTCAATTTCAATGCATCGCGCAAAATTAAAATCTTCCACAGAGCAACACATTCAAACAGCAATTTAGAACATAACTGTTTTCTTGCAATTAAAAAGAATATCCTTGATACATTTAAGAATGGGTGCAGATTAGCTAATACAGGTGAAAATGGTTTTGTCACAAACAGAAAACATTTTTAAAAAGAATGATTAGACCACTCTGAGTAAACCAATTATAAAGATCTGATAATGACTTCAAAAAAAGCAATTCAAAAATATTTACTAATTTCGCTGATAGTTGTTTCTTCATAAATTAATTTTTGATATTTGAAGGCTTTTATAAAGTTTCATTCCAAACAGCACTGTGGCTGAACCTACATCAGATGGACTGCAGTGGTTTAACTATAGAGCACACCACCACATTCTCATCCATTGACTCTGTCTACACTTCCCACTGCCTCGGAAAAGCAGCCAGCATAATCAAGGACCCCCACGCACCCCGGACATTCTCTCTTCCACATTCTTCCATTGAGAAAAAGATACAAAAGCCTAAGGTCACGTACCAACCGACTCAAGAACAGCTTCTTCCCTGCTGCCATCAGACTTTGGAATGGACCTACCTTGCACTCTGTTGATCTTTCTCTCCACCCGAGCTATGACTGTACGCCTGCTGTGGCAGGATTCATAGATTCATAGAATATCTACAATGCAGAAGGACGCCATTCGGCCCATTAAGCCTGCACCGACAACAATTACACCCAGGTGCTATCCCACAACCCCACGTATTTAACCTGCTAATCCTCCTGACAGTCTGCACTCTCTCCTTTCCTTCTCTATGAACGGTATGCTTTGTCCGTATAGCGTGCAAGAAACAATACTTTTCATTGTATATTAATACATGTGACATTAATAAATCAAATGATTTGGGATGGGCTATATATACTGGCCTAGACAGAAATGCCCGCATCCTGTAAAATAATAAATAATAAAGGCGCAAGTTCTCACACCATAAAATAACTTTGTTTTAAAAGCCTCTTCAAATACCCGGAAATGGAGGAAAATAGCAGAAATTCACTCTCAACCTTCTAACATAGCGGGCCAACCTCCCCACCACCATTCAATGTTTGGAGGGCGCCACCACCCTACCACCCCACATACCATGCAGGCATCAGGGTGAGCCGACCTCCCCCCACAACCTTTGTCGGCATTGGAGCAGCCGCTGCATTCTGAGTGTCTGTCCCAACCCTCACCGCCATGCAGACACAATCGCTCCCCCCCCCCATCAACCATTGCCTCCCCCACATAACAGGAACCTCTCCCCACCTCCTCCCCCGAGGCTCCAGGTTGACACTGCCAAAGGGCATTATTTCCAGGGTGCTGGGGGACTGCCAGGCCACTGCCCAGCCAAGTCCTTCACCACCTGGGGGTTATACTCACCTCCATGCTCCTGGCATGGTTATTATGACTGATTTCCATTTTTTGGAGACCAGCATAGGATCATAGAATCCCTACAGTGCAGAAGGAGGCCATTCAGCCCATCAAATCTGCAGCAACAACAATTCCACCCAGGATCAATCCCCATAACCCCACGTATTTACCCAGGTAGTCCCCCTGACATGAAGGGGCAATGTAGCATGACCAATCGACCTAACCCGCACAGCTTTGGACTGTGGGAGGAAACCGGAGCACCCGGAGGAAACCCACACTAACGCAGGGAGAACGTGCAAACCCAAGGCTGGAATTGAACCCGGGTCCCTGACTCTGTGATGCAGCAGTGTTAACCACTGTGCCACCCATAAATGTGGAAAGATACTGTTGTTTCAGTATTTTTGTCCGTTTGTTCGTTTCTGACAACAGACACAAACTACTAAGCATGGTGCCATTTACAATGCCCTCCAGTCGGTGTTCAACGGGTTAGGCATGTGGATATCACCAGACCAGACATTATCTCCTGCACTTTACTAACAGAACACAGTAACTCAAGGCTGAGTGGTTCTCAGTGGAATTCTGTTCTGAGGTGAGGAGATGACAGGGGCCCTGAGGCTGCAAAGGCAGAATTTTGTTCCTGCGTCTGACTGTCTTCAGTTTTCATTCAGCAATTTTTAATGTTTCTGCAAATGAGGCTCCTGCAGGGCTGAAAATGCACTAAAATAGCAGCCCGAGCGGTTTGAAAAATGTGGAGCTGGCAAATACAGAGTACCAGCGATTCTTACTAATTCAAGGTTTGCTCAGGACTAAGGAGGTGCCAGTTCCCCTTCAGTAATAATAATTAATTTCACACGACATCATAATGGAAGATAATTCAATATAAATTTTTTTTAAAATTAGTACCAGATGGCAGGAGATGAAATGCCATTGAAAGACGTGATATCTGCTTTGCAACACATGCGTCCAACCCTGCCAATACCAAATATGCTAGACCTTTGCAAAAAAAAAAATTTTTTGATGGAGTAATCCATCAAAAAACACACAGAAGGAATTGACTTTGGTTCAAGATGAGGCGACGACAAAATATCCATCACTGCCAAACTATAATCAAAATTAAGATCTAATAATACGCTGTTGCACATCATTGGAAATTTTACCAGGAGGACTGTTACGGGACTTCTGCCAAGCAGTGAACAATTCAGCTTGGCTTGCAAGCAACAATCAGTGAACGCAACTATGCATTCACTATCTCCGTTATGTTTTAAACCACTGAGCAATGCTGCCTGCAAAATAACTTAAGCTTTTGAGTTAAGTAGATGGGTATTAAAAATATATAGAGCCCGCCAATACAGAGTATTGACCAAATACAGAGGGTGGCGCGGTGGCACTGTAGTTAGCACGGCTGCCTCACAGCGCCTGGGACCCAGGTTTGATTCCCGGCTTGGGTCTCCAGTCCTGTGCGGAGTCTGCATGTTCTCCCCGCATCTGCGCGGGTTTCCTCCGGGTGCTCCGGTTTCCTCCCACAGTCCGAAAGATGCGCTGGTTTGATGTGGTCTCACCAAGCCAGTATGCCATTAGCTTTCCTCACCACATGCTGTACCTGCATGCCAACCTTCAGCGACTGTTCCACCGTGACACCCACATCACGTTGCACTTCCCCTTTTCCTAAATTGCCACCATTCAGATAATCTTTCTTTCTGTTTTTGCCACCAATCTGGATAACCTCACATTTATTCACATTAGGTTGCATTTGTCAAGTATTTGCCCACTCAGTCAGCCTGTCCAAGTCACCCTGCAGCCTCTTGGCATCCTCTTCACAGCACACACTCCCACCCAGCTTAGTGTCGTCTGTGAATTTGGGGGTATTGCATTCAATTCCTTTGCCCAAATCATTAATGCATATTGTAAATATTTGGGGTCTCAGCACAGAACCCTGCAGTACCCCACTAATCACTGCCTACCACTCCGAAAAGGACCCGTTTATTCCCACTCTCTGCTTCCTGTCAGCCAACCAGTTCTCTATCCACGTCAATACATTACTTCCAATGCCATGAGCTTTAATTTTGCTCACGAATCTCTTGTGTGGGACCTTGTCAAAAGCCTTTTGAAAGTCCAAATACACAACATCCACTGGTTCACTTTTATCCACTCTACTGGTCACATCCTCATCTTATAACATTCCATAGCAATGAATTGTCCTTGTATAACATCTGTAGTACATTAAGAATAAACAACAGAAACACTACCTCCATCAGTTTGCTTCAGAGTTTTTTGTGTGTTGATTAATGATAGGTTACGGAAGAGGGTAGTGTACTGCTATTGTCACTGGACTAGTAATCCAGAAACCCAGCCTAATGTTCTGGGGACCTGGGTTTGAATCCCACTATGGCAGATGGTTAAATTTGAATTCAATTTTAAAAAATTTAGAATTAAGAATCTACTGGTGACCATGAATCCATTGTCAATTATTGTAAAAACCCATCTGGTTGACTGATGCCCTTTAGAGAAGGAAATCTGCCGTCCTTACCCGGTCTGGCCGACATGTGACGGCAATGTGGTTGACTCTGAAATGCCCTTTAAAATGGCTGAGTGAGCCACTCAAGGGCGAATATGGATGGGCAATAAATGCTTGCCCATGAATGAATAAAAAAAATAATGAAATATATAATACTAAAGAATTGAATTCCTTTTAACTTTGGTAACGGAGTATCATGTTTTAAATCTCTGGGCGGCACGGTAGCACAGTGGTTAGCACGGCTGCTTCACAGCTCCAGGGACCTGGGTTCGATTCCCGGCTTGGGTCACTGTCTGTGTGGAGTTTGCACATTCTCCTCGTGTCTGCGTGGGTTTCCTCCGGGTGCTCCGGTTTCCTCCCACGGTCCAAAGATGTGCGGGTTAGGTTGATTGGCCATGCTAAAATTGCCCCTTAGTGTCCTGAGATGCGTAGGTTAGAGGAATTAGCGGGTAAAATATGTAGGGATATGGGGGTAGGGCCTGGGTGGGATTGTGGTCGGTGCAGACTCGATGGGCCAAATGGCCTCTTTCTGTACTGTAGGGATTCTATTCTATTCTATTCTCTCAAGTGAACGAGGGCATTGAAAGAAGAGAAAAGCTCCCTCTTCTCTACTCCAGGTCAGTGGGGGGGAGGGCGTGGGTTAAGGATTCATTTGTATGGCACCATGATAAGCAACCCAAATGGGTTACCTCATTGATACCATTTCCAAACGCCTGCGCCGCATTATGCCTGCCGCATTATCTGTCTTGGGGAACTGACGTAGTCTGCATAATTTGCTTGAAGTGGTGCTATACAAATGTATTCCCACTCCCATTAGTCTCAAGCTCTCCAATCCTTTATAGGATGGTACTTTAACACAAATTTCATACGAAGCAACTTACGACACCTGTGTGATTTATTCCCACTCTATGGTTATTTTCTAAACAAAAATAGAGACAAGGAGTTTGATGTCAAGTTTGGGGATCTCAACATCAACTTCAACTTTATCAGCGTTCTATGTGCAGCCGAGGAAGGAGAATTTTAGGCATTTGTCTGAGCTCATTGAGATCGAGAAAGACAGGCGAGTGCATCGACTTACTTCACTTTCTGGCTGCCGTAACACCATAGCCGGAATCTTCCGGCTATTCACGCAGGTGGGATTCTCTGGTCCTGCAGCAGTAAACAGAGATTTGGCTGAGTGCCAAATTCTCCATCCTCACATGTCACATGGCCTCGTGGTATCATCGCTAGACTATTAATCCAGAAACTCAGCTAATGTTCCAGGGACCCGGGTTCGAATCCCGCCACGGCAGATGGTGGAATTTGAATTCAGTAAAAAATATCTGGAATGAAGAATCTACTGATGACCATTGTCAAATGTCAGAAAAAACCATCTGATTCACTAATGTCCTTTAGGGAAGGAAATCTGCTGTCCTTATCTGATCTGGCCTACATGTGACTCCAGAGCCCACAGCAATGTGGTTGACTCTCAACTGCCCTCCAAGGGCAACTAGAGATGGACAATAAATGCTGGCTGGCCAGCGATGCCCATGTCCCACAAATGAATTTTTTTTAAATGCAGGGGACGCAGGGCATGAACAACTGGAAAACTCCAGCCCATACAACTGTTTTGCAGGTGAAAGCAAAAAGGAAAGCCCCTGTTTTGGTGAAATGTGCAATGAAACTCAACTCTAACCGCTGCCCAATTGTGCCCAAAACTTAACACTCTGCATCTTTCTGATATCTTTAGCAATGTATGATGAAGGCTATTTTATTGCATCCAATCATGTAAGGACAAGACAAAACCTAATTGTTTCCATCTAAAAATGTTCAGTCGTTGCCACACAAACAAGGAGTGATAGCCAATGAAAGCTGACATAACCATTCTACCAATATATCAATTGCAGGCATTTATGAGGTCTGTTAAGTTGATGGATGATTTCCTGATGTCTTATTGATATAATTACAGTCAGTCAGAGAAAGACCCAATGAACACTAGGTCACTCCAATCAATATCTGATGCAGTTACATCACACCATACTTTCTAGCATTCCCCAAGGATTGAAAAATAAAACAAACTCAACCTAATGTCTTCATTACTGGATTCCAGGGCACAATTTGTTAATGGCGACTGGACTTATTGCTAATGAAACATGTCAAAATCTACCAGGATTATAGGTCAGCTCATCAGTGTAAAGCACAAGTATCTACCCAGTGGAAAATCTAACTCCTTTCCTTAATGCATTTAAAGTAAGTACCAACGCACCTCCCTGCCCCGTTTATGATAGGCATAGAATTATGGATAAAAGCAAATTACTGCGGATGCTGGAATCTGAAACCAAAAGAGAAAACCCTGGAAAATCTCAGCAGGTCTGGCAGCATCTGTGAGGAGAGAAAAGAGCTGATGTTTCGAATCCAGATGACTCTTTGTATTCTAGACCTAGAATAATGGATGGCCATTGGTGGCATTTTTGCCATTTTGGCTTTGACGCCAGGTCAGAGTATTACCATTGGCCCGTGTTGCCATTGAAAACTATTATGTTTGCATTAATGCCAACAAAGCCCTAAGTGTCATTCAGACTTGAAACACTGGCCGGAACTCTACCACCTCACCCATCACGGAATCTGAGTGGGCAAGGGCTCGGCAACGGAAATCTCCATTGACCTCGGATGAAAAATTTTGGTCTCGCCCGAGCCATGAAATCCTGCCCATTAGCTCTGTCCTCTCTCCACAGATACTGTCAGACCTGCTGAGGTTTTCCAGCATTTTTTGTTCTTGCTTCAATGTTACAAAGCCTACTGACAAGGTCAGGATGTTGAACATGACATGGGGTACTGGAAAATATCACATCTTCTTTAGGTTAAGAAGTGTTTGAATCACTCCCTACATCCAGTGTGCACAACACAGAAATTGATTTTCTGAAATTGAAGCATATTGCTCATTAATAACAGTCAATTAGCAAGGACCTAAATGGTATTGTCCTGTTTGCTAAAGTGTCATCCAATTAGTCTCTATGCAATTCATAGGCTAAAGCTGCAAGGCTGATTCGTTTCAACATATTGACCACTGGAGTTACAATCTATAGAAATATATAAGCAGTGACCGAGTGGTATCATCACTGGACTAGTAATCCAGAGACGCAGGGTAATTTTCTGGGGATCTGGGATTGATTCCTACCATGGCAAATGGTGAAACTTGAATTCGATAAAAGGTCTGGTGACCATGAATCCATTGTCAATTGTTGTAAAAACCCATCTGGTTCACTGATATCCTTTAGGGAAGGAAATCTGCCATCCTTACTTGGTCTGACATACATGTGACTCCAGACCCATAGCAATGTGGTTGAGACTTAAAAATCCTCTGAGGAAGGGCAATTAGAGATGGGCAATAAATGCCGGCCTCGCAGTTTTTAATAAATGGGAATCTTAGCAAAAGTCCCCTCTTCACAAGAATACAGGTTTACCAAAGATGTTGGAAAGCTCCTTCTGGCCATCCATCAAGGATTAACCAATTCACTGCAGACTTTCTGGAAATGAATCAAAATGATGGAGACTGAGCTTAGCTGTGATTAAATCGAAGGAATTTCAAAACCACAATTCACTTTGTGAGCAAGTCAATGAAATAAAACGCCCTGTCACGGTGAAATTAACATCTGCCAACAAATACCATCCTAAGCATCATCCTTCCAAAGTTAAACTCGCACACGGCAAGACGATTCACCCTAAGAAGCAATGGGAATTAGAATCACCAAGCACAGAGCACTTTGCCTTATGCACCACTTGTCTTAATAGGACTTCAATGTTACCAAAGGTCAGGATGTTGACCATGACATGGAGTGCAGGAGAATGTTGTGCCTTCCTTAGGTTAAGAAGTGTTTGAATCACTCCTTACATCCAGGGTGCACAACACAGAAAATTGATTTTCTGAAATGGAAGAACATTGTTTGTCAATAACAGTCAGTTAGCAAGGACCTAAATGGTATTGTCCTGTTTGCTAAATGTCATCCAATGAGTATCTATACTAAAAGATAAAATCACCATAGTCCCAGATGACCAGAAGCTGCTCTGCCCTTTGAAGGGGAGAGCTGACTGGTGATGATTTAACCTGAGGATCACAGCACCTCAGGCGAGGGACAAGATTGGGAAAGCAGATCTTTCATGAATAAGCTCAACCGGTACAGGAATTGAACCCGCGCTGTTGGTGTCACACTGTATCACCAGCTATCCAGCCAACTGGGGCAGCATGGTGGCACAGTGGTTCGCACTGCTGCCTCACAGCGCCAGGGACCCGGGTTCGATTCCCGGCTTGGGTCACTATCCGTACGGAGCTTGCATGTTCTCCCCGTGTCTGCATGGGGTTGCTCCGGTTTCCTTCCACAGTCATGCTGGTTAGGTGCATTGTAAATTCTCCCTCAGTGTACCCAAACAGGCGCCACTGTGGCAACTAGGGAATTTTCACAGTGACTTCACTGCAGTATTAATATAAGCCTACCTGTGACACTGATAAATAAAACTTACATTTAAAACTGAGTTAAATGATTCTCAATTGCATAGTATCTATGCTATTCATAGGCTGAAGCTACAAGGTTGATACATTTCAACATACTGACTCCTGGAGTTACCATCTGCAGAAATATTCAAGCATATGTTTTCTCAATATTTCCTCTTCATCCCACCCCTTCCCCCACAATGAACTAAATGTCCAGATCAATAGCTGCAAGCTATTATAAGGCACAGCCACATTGTATATAGTGATCAAAGTTCATCGACCTGAAACGTTAATCCTGTTTTTCTCTCCACAGACTCAGCCTGACCTGTGAAGCAGTTCCTGCGTATTTTGTTTCTTTTTCAATTTCATTATTTCGCGTTTGTGATGTTAGACCCAAGGTGCTATTAAATTGCAGTCTGTGGCACGAATGAGCAAATTAAATGCTCCTTATATATTTCCCAAATGTGGCTCTATGTGACCCCAAAATGTACTGCAGCGGCAAACTGCCCATGACTGATGGCCATGTTTCAAGATACACACAATTTACAAATGTAGCAGCTCTTTTAAAGGCCGTTTCAGGGAACTGCTGCTTGAGGTTGAAATCTTAATGGAGCAGTCCAGGGAGTTATTGGAGTCCGAAGTTCCCTGGCTGAAAGAGGGGACTGCGGTGATATATTTCACCCTGCCATGTTCCCACTCGGCCACCCAGAGCGTTTTCGTCTCTGACTCTCAGCCCGGTGAACTTTTAAGCTCCAGATTCCCCCTGCCTGCTTAAGCAGCGGCCAGCTCTCCCAGTAACGTCGCTGAGGCTTTAGATCCAAGAGCATCAGGAACCCGTCGGTCAACTTCATTTGGCAGGCCAACTAGGAGGCCACCTGTGGGAAAATCGCTGAACTGGTTCCCGCTGCCATTAAAAAAGGTTTTGAGGTGCTTTTTTTTAACCTTATGCTGGCTGTCCTGAAGTTCATGGTAAAATTCAGCCCTTTGTCTCTAGGGCTCTGTGGGACTGCCTTCGCCACACAGATTGCAGCAGGTCACCTCCAACTTACCAAGGGCCATGATGTGAAGATGCCGGCGTTGGACTGGGATGGGCACAGTAAGAAGTCTCACAACACCAGATTAAAGTCCAAAAGGATTTTTTGGAATCACTAGCTTTTGGAGCGCTGCTCCTTTATCAGGTGAGTGGAGAGGTAGTTTCACAAGTACGGCATATATAAACAAAGACACAATTGCAAGATCAGTACAGATTGGAATGTGAAGAATGGTTGGAATGCGTGCCTTTACAGGTAATCTTGTCTTTTATAGACAGTGCGAGTGGAGAGAGGGATTAATAACAGGTTAAAGAGGTGTGAATTGTCTCAAGCCAGGGGTTTTGCAAGCCCAGGCCAAATGGTGGGGGTTACTTATAGTGTGACATGAACCCAATATCCCATTCGTGGGACATGGGCATTGCTGGCTCGGCCAGCATTTATTACCCATCCCTAGTTGCCCTTGAGAAGGTGGTGGTGAGCTGCCTTCTTGAATCACTGCAGTCCACGTTCTGTGGGTTGACACACAATGCCGTTAGGGAGGGAATTCCAGGATTTTAACCCAGCGACTGCGAAGGAACAGCGATATATTTCCAAGTCAGGATGGTGAGTGGCTTGGAGGGGAACTTGCAGGTGGTAGCATTCCCATTTATCTGCTGCCCTTGTCCTTCTAGATGGAAGTGGTCATGGGTTTGGAAGGTGCTGCCTAAGGATCTTTGGTGAATTGCTGCAGGGCATCTTGAGGCCGTCCTCACGCATGCAGAACTTGGCTTATCAAAGGCAATTCGGAATGGGCAATTAATACCTCACTGGAAACACCCACATCCCAAGAACGCATTAAGAAACGACTAATGACAGCATCATGGTCAACTAGAGGATAAAGCTGTGTGTTCACTGCAATCAGTTAGAATAGCCCAATAATTTAAAGAAAGGTACTTTGTGGATGTTAGCTATCTGAAAACCCAGCAAGATCAGCAGATGAAACAAACATCAAAAAACAGAAGCACAAAACCAACATCTCAACTTTCTGCCTTGCCATTTCTCTGACCAGTGCAGCTGTTTGGGTTGTCTTCATTTTAGTTGAAAGTTTCGTCGAAGGTTTATCAGGTTGATTCCGGGGATAGGGGGATTGATGTGTGAGGAAAGATTGACTAGGTTAGGATTGTTTTCGCTGGAGTTCAGGTGAATTGGGGGGGAGGATCTCTAACAGGATTAGACAGGGTAGATGCAGGAAGGATATTTCCGATGGTGGGGGAATCCAGAACCAGGTGTCACAATCTGAGGATTCAGGGTAGACCATTTAGGACGGAGGTGAGGAGTCATTTCTTCACCCAAAGAGTGGTGAGCCTGTGGAATTCATTACCACAGGAAGTAATTGATGCCAAAACCTCGAATGCATTCAAGAGGCGGCTGAATGTAGCATTGGGGACGAATGGGATCAAAGGTTATGGGGAGAAAGCAGGATTAGGTTATTGAGTTGGGTAATCAGCCATGATCGTGATGAATGGTGGAGCAGGCTCGAAGGGCCAAATGGCCTCCTCCTGCTCCTATCTTCTATGTTTCTATGTTTCAAGGTGTAGCATAGTGCTTGCTAACTTTCAACTGCAGGATATATTCTCCACCTGTAGTTTCTTCTTTTGTTTCAATTGATTAGAGAAATTCCGCAAGGGACAAAGAGCACTTAATTCGATCAGGCTGTTGTTTGCCTGACAGAGCGATGGTGCTGTCTACAAGTCAAGAAGCTTCAGGTGAATTATAACCGTTAGCATTTACAGGGTGAAGTTGTTCAACATGCAATTCGGAATTAGGATCAAAATACAGGAGCAATTGCTGGGGTAATGCTCCGGACTATGTAACATTTCAATACCTGCTCCTTCAGGTGCTATCCATTAGCGCTTATCAAGATTAGGGTTTGTGACCCAATTGGATTTGTATTTTTTAAAAAAGATTGCTTTAAAACATTGAATTCAAGAGGTGGCTAAATAAAGCATTTGGGGTGAATGAGATCAAAGGTTATGGAGAGAAATCAGGATTAGGCTATTGAGTTGGATGATCAACCATGATTGTGATGAAGAGACAAATGGCCTCCTGCTCCTATCTTCTCTGTTTCTATGTTTATCTTTAGTTGACCAAATATAAATAAATGTCCGTGACAACTCATGTTTTTACTGTCAGAAATCTAGGACAGAATTTTACCAGCCCCTAACCCAACCATAAAATTCACTGAGTGGCCTTCCCACCATCCACCTGACCAGTATGAAATTTTACATGGGGCTCGGGTGACCAGCTCATGTTCATCTCATTGGAGGCCATTAATTGGCTGCAATTTTAAGGCTAATGGGGAGGAGTTCAAGCGTGGGGGTGGGGGTGAGGGTTGGTGCCTTCATCACTCGTCCCCATTCCTGATTGGGACACCACCTCCCCACCCCCACACCCCAGCCAACCAAATGCTTTCTCTTCCAACATGGTCCCCATCCTCCTCGCTACACTACACTCCCTCAACCACCTCTTTTCCCCCTCTTCTCCACATCTCCCCCCCCCCGTCCCCGGGGCCACCTGTCCTATCCTCACCACAAGACCCCTGCCTTTGCAAAGATCGTTGTCTTGGGCTGCCTGCACTTAGAGTCATAAGCTCGGTGTAATCCCAGCAATGGCCTCCGCTCCTGATGACCCTGCTGGGATGAGAGGGCTGCCGAAGGTGTGACTTTCTCCTAAGTGTGGTGGGAATTCCAGCCTGCAGTCAATTAACAGATTATTAATTGGCTGTGGGGATGCATCGGCTGCTGACTGTTTTGGTGGCTTTGCAGGAACCCCTCCACCCAAAAAATCCTCAATGTTACAGTCTATTAAGGATACATTCAAAACCTAATTTCTCAGTTTAAATTGACAAGTGCTTGGACTTCATTATAGACCCTGTGTTTATTTTCAGCCCCATTCATTCCATTGAATAAAGGGGAATCCCAGTAAATATCACTGCCTTTCCCAGCCATACCGTCCTAATTTATATCCTGCCCTGCCCTGTTGACCCTGTTACCTGAGTGTATCGATCACAAAACTGAAAAAGATCAACTGAAATTAATAGAATAGGTAATGGTACATTCTATCACAAATGCTGGATTAAAATCATAGAGTCCCTGCAGTGCAGAAGGAGGCCATTTGGCCCGTGAGCCTGCACTGACCACAATCCCATCCAGGCCCTATTCCCATAACCCCACATATTTACTCTGACATTCCCCTGACACGAGGGCAATTTATCATGGCCAATCAACCTAATCTGCACATTTTTGGACTGTGGGAGAAAACCGGAGCACCCGGAGGAAAGCCAAGCAGGCACGGGGAGAAAGTGTAAAAACCACACAGACACTGACCGAGGCCGGAATTGAACCTGGGCCCCTGGCACTGTGCAGTAGCAGTGCTAACCATTGTGCCACCGTTCCACTTTGTCGTAGATTTTTCAAATTTTGTCGTCATTATTCAAGCTAAAGCAACCCGTCAAGCAGAGTTGCCAACCTTCCTGAAATGGTCAGGAGTCCAACGGAATTGGCATCAATCCCCTGATGGGCAAAGAAACCATCCTGGGAAATTAGAACATGTCTGCTCCTTTGTTCCCCGGTATCCAGACTACATAGTTGCTTGATGATGTCACCATATTCCACAATAGCAAGGGTGAAGTGAATGGGTTTTAAAGTTTATTTATTATTGTCACAAGTAGGCTTATATTAACACTGCAGTGAAGTTACTGTGAAAATCCCCTAGTCACCACACTCCAGCGCCTGTTCGTGTACGGGGGGGGAGAATATAGCATGGCCAATCCACCTATCCAGCATGTCTTTCAAACTGTGGCAGGAAACCGGAGCACCCGGAGGAAACCCACAAAGATAGAGGGAGAATGTGTAGACTCCGCACAGACAGTGACCCAAGCTGAGAACTGAACCAGGGCCCCTGGTGCTTTGAGTCATCAGTGCAATTAGGTCAATATGCTCCATATTGACGAAAAATATATTCCTCTCAAACCTGAAATTTTCTCTCACCCTTTTCACTTGGGAGAGGAGCTCTGTCTTGTGAACTGGCAGCATCTTCCAGAAGGAGGCGACTAGAGGATTTTCACAGTGACTTCATTGCAGTGTTCATGTAGGACAACGTGTGACAAAAAATAAATATGAACCCTCCCCCCCACCCAGTTTTACACTCCAGAGGGTTGAAACTTTGCTACCATCCCTTGCACTGAAATATCAGAAGGTTTTCAAGGAAGATGCTTTGAAATAAAATGCTTGTTTTAAATACCTTTCATGTCACACCGTCAGCTTTACATTACATCCTGGAGCTTTCAAAGGTCTGCTGATGACCCTTGGAATGTCATTGGTAATCCTCAGCACACATCTTAACATAAATACCATTCTCTGCCTAAACTAAGAACACGGGAAGAATCTGTACATAACACATGTTTTCGCAATATCTCAGTGGATTGAAAGAATGAAACAGATAAGACTTGAAGACCATAAGACGTAGGAGGAGAATTAGGCCGCTCGGCCCATCGAGTCTGCTTCGCCATTCAATCATGACTGATATTTTTCTCATCCCCATTCTCCTGCCTTTTCCCCATAACCCCTGACCCCCTTTTTAATCAAGATGGACAATCAGGACCTGAGATTGTCAATATATAGGTATCTCCCTGAGTAACATTCTGATTTTTAAAATTTGATTTATTATCATATGTATTAACATACAGTGAAAAGTATTGTTTCTTGCGTACTATACAGACAAAGCATACTGTTCATAGAGAAAGAAATGAGACAGTGCAGAATTTAGTGTTACAGTCATAGCTAGGGTGCAGAGAAAGATCAACTTAATGCAAGGTAAGTCCATTCAAAGGTCTGACAGCAGTAGGGAAGAAGCTGTTCTTGAGTTGGTTGGTACGTGACCTCAGACTTTTGTATCTTTTTCCCAAAGGAAGAAGGTGGAAGGGAGAATGTCCGGGGTATGTGGGGTCCTTAATTATGCTGGCTGCTTTGCTGAGGCAGCGGGAAGTGTAGACAGAGTCAATGGATGGGAGGCTGGTTTGCGTGATGGATTGGGTTACATTCACGACCTTTTGTAGTTCCTTACAGTCTTGAGCAAAGCAGGAGCCATACCAAGCTGTGATACAACCAGAAAGAATGCTTTCTATGGTACATCTGTAAAAGTTGGTGAGGGTCGTAGCTGACATGCCAAATTTCCTTAGTCTTCTGAGAGGGGCACGGTAGCAGCACGGGAGCACAGTGGTTAGCACTGCTGCTTCACAGCTCCAGGGTCCCGGGTTCGATTCCCAGCTCGGGTCACTGTCTGTGTGGAGTTTGCACATTCTCCTCGTGTCTGCGTGGGTTTCCTCTGGGTGCTCCGGTTTCCTCCCACAGTCCAAAGATGTGCAGGTTAGGTTGATTGGCCAGGTTAAAAAAAAAATTGTCCCTGAGATGCGTAGTTAGAGGGATTAGCGGGTAAATATATGGGGGTAGGGCCTGGGTGGGATTGTGGTCGGTGCAGACTCGATGGGCCGAATGGCCTCCTTCTGCACTGTAGGGTTTCTATGATTCTATGATTTCTATGAGAAAGTAGAGGTGTTGGTGGGCTTTCGTAACTATAGTGTCGGCATGGGGGGACCAGGACAGGTTGTTGGTGATCCGGACACCTCAAAGCTTGAAGCTCTCGACCTTTTCTACTTTGCCCCCTTTGATGTAGACAGGGGCATGTTCTCCTTTATGCTTCCTGCAGTCAATGACAATCTCCTTCATTTTGTTGACATTGAGGGAGAGATTATTTTTGCCGTGCCAGTTCACCAGATTCTCTATCTCATTCCTGTACTCTGTCTCCTCAGGGATTTAAATATTCGGAGATGTATGCTTAGTCATCAATACAATTGCACCTCCGTACATTCTCAATCAAGCCATCACAGTGCGCAAACATTTCTTCCTTCCCCAGTTACCAGTAAGATTAACTCTTGAAGCACAAGACTACAAAGTCTGCCTAATTTCAGATAAATGTTGGCAAAATTCACAGATGGCCTCCTATCACGATTATTTGTCATATTATTTGGTATTCATGTGAGAGAGATTGTGGTATAATGGTAATGTCACTGGCTAGTAAGCCAGAGGTCCAGGCTAATGCTCTGGGGACATGAGGTTCAAAACCCACCATAGCAGCTGGTGGAATTCAATTCAAATTCAATTAGCAAATCTGGGATGTAAATGGTGACCATGAAACTATTACTGGTTGCTGTAAAAACCCATTGGGCTCATTAGTGCCCTTTAGGGAAGGAAATCTTCTGTCCTGACAGAGTTAGGCCTACGTGTGGCTCCAGGCCCACAGCAACATGGCTGACTCTTAACTGTCCTCTGAAATGTTCAGTTCAAGGGCAATCAGGGATGGGCAACAAATGTGGACTTTGCCAGTGATGCCCACATCCCATGAAAGAATAAAACAGAATTCTTAAACTAATCTGCTCCTACTTGCAAATTCAGAGTGAAATATGAGGCAGAATTGGCTACATCCGTTCATCTGCCATCAAGAGGATCCCATTTTAGTTTTCATGCCCATCAAAAACCGTGGTCGGGATTTTCCGGCCGCGCTCGTGCCAAGTCCGGAAAATCCTGCCCGAGGTCAATGGATCTTCACGTGGTCCATGCCCTGCCTGCTATTCCCGTGACAGGCGGGACGGGAAAATTCCACCCCCTGCCTGCTGGAAATGTATGTCCTGCTATTGTCAGAAGCTAGTCTTCCACTGCTCTTTCGGTTATATATTTACCACTTGGTGCATGCAGGTTGTTGAACTTGTTCTATTTCCTTTCATTACTTAATCACAGCAGCTGTAACAAGTGCAGATCCTTGTCTTTAACAAGCTCGCATTACACAATCCAAAATGAGTGCTCAGCTAAACCAGACAACATGATTCCATTTACATTTATTTTGTCCTCATTCTTTATTATTAAGTTTACGAATCACCACACTCAGTTGCAGTCTATCAGTAGCAAATCGTGGTTGGTCTAAGCAGTGACACCAATTTGTGTTTTGGTCTGTACATTCTATGCCTACGAACTCTAATTGACAATACATTAAAAGGCACACACAATGGAAACTACAGATAGCATAGTGCCAAGAAGACGCACTCATTTTCAACAGTACTCTCCCAGTGATTCCATTACCATGGTTACAGATCCACCTCAGCGCTTTATTACTATGAGCTCCAAGACTTGGATGGGTGACTTTTACACTATTGTTTTCAACATTCATCCTTTATCAAAGCAACTTGTGGCAGAACTGATGTAAACACTTGTATCCTGATCCCAAGAATAGCAATATATTCTGAAAGAAACAGAGGTGGTGTAAGCCCATGTTTCCACAAAGGTATTATACTCTAACCATGTGACCATCTTTTCCTATTTTGTTTTGCACTATTCCAGGGCCTGATTGTCCATCTGCATCATTCTTTCGATGCCCTGAGAAATGGTGGAAATATGTTCCTTGAACAGAAACTTTCCTCCAGGGTTCTTAGTGATCTGCGACACATTCATAAAATCCCTCCAGTGTAGAAGGAAGACATTCGGCCCATTGAGTCTGCACCTATCCTATGAAAGAACAGTCCACCCAGGCCCACTCCCCTGACCTATCCCATAACCCAGCACATTGGTCATGGCCAATCCACCCAAACTGCACATCTTTGGACTGCGGAAGGAAACCAGTGCACCCAGAGGAAACCCACGCAGACAGGAAGAGTAAGCTTGCACACGACCGGTGAGAAAGAGAGAGACCGCAACCGGAGTGAGATTCAACCAGAGTGACGGTATTGGAAATTTGGAGCGGAGTGGTAAATCAGTGTTGAGTGGAAATAAATGGTCACCTTCAGGAGGAGTGGAGAGGTGGATCTGCAAGGGAGACTCGAGGGCAAGAGAGTATTACAAAAAAGTCAAACTGTGGCATCACAGCTAGCAGGTAAGTGATTGGCTGATGACTGGTAAGTAGCTTTTCTTCTCATTTTTTTTCTCTTGGCATTGTAGTTGTTTTTGCTCAGTTAACTTGAGGGTTAAGTCATGGCAGGAGTCCCAGACCGGTGTCATGCTCCTCTTGTACGATGTGGGATTTCAGGGACCCTCCCGGAGTCCCTCGCTCCTTCATGTGCAGGAAGTGTGTCCAACTGCAGCTCCTGTTAGACCGCCTGACAGCTGTGGAGCTGCGGATGGATTCACTTTGGAGCATCGGCGACGCTGAGGAAGTCATGGGTAGCACATTCAGTGAGTTGGTCACACTGCACATAAAACGTACTGAAGGAATAGGGAATGGGTGACCACCAGACAGAGGAAGAGTAGGAAGGCAGTGCAGGGGTCCTCTGCAGTTATCTCCCGCCAAAGCAGATATACCATTTGGGATACTGTTGGGGGAGATGGCTCACCAGGGGAAGGCGGCAGCAGCCAGGTTCATGGCACTGCGGCTGGCTCTGCTGCACAGGGGGGGCAGGAGAAAGAGTGGCAGAGCTATAGTGATAAGGGATTCAATTTTCAGTGGAATAGACAGGGATTGCTGTTGACGCAAACAAGACTCCAGGATGGTATGTTGCCTCCTTGGTGCAAGAGTCAAGGATGTTTTGGAATGGTTGCAGGGAATTCTGGAGGGGGAGGGTGAATAGCCAGCTGCCATGGTGCATATAGCACCGACCATATAGGTAAAAAATGGGATGAGGTCCTACAAGCCGAATTTAGGGAGTTAGGAGCTAAACTAAAAAGTAGGACCTCAAATGTAGTAATCTCAGGATTGCTACTAGTGCCACGTGTCAGTCAGAGCAGGAATGTCAGGATAGCTAAGATGCATATGTGGCTTGAGGGATGGTGCAAAGGGAGAGATTCAAATTCCTGGGACACTAGAACCAGTTCTGGGGGAGGTGGGACCAGTACAAATCGAACAGTCTGCACCTGGGCTGGACTGGAATCAATGTTTGCTCGTGCTGATGGGGAGTGTTTAAACTAATGTGTCAGGAGAATGGGAACTGATACAGGAAGTCAGAGGGAAGTAAAATGGGGACAGAAACAAAATTCCAGTAAGGGGAAGGCAGAGAAACCAAAGACAAAAATCAAAAAGGGCCATGTTTCATCATAATTCTAAGAGGGCAATAAATGCCAAAAAACAAGTCTGAAAGTTCTGTGTCTCAATACCAGGAGCATTTGTAATAAGGTGGATGAATTAGCTACGCAGTCATTAACAAGGATGATATGATTGGAATCATGGAGACCTGGCTCCAGGGTGACCAAGGATGGGAACTCAATATTCAGGGGTATTAAATATTCAGGAAAGATAGACGGAAAGGAAAGGGGGCTGGAGTAGTGTTGCTGGCTAAAGAGGAGATCAACGCAATAGTAAGGAAGGACATTAGCCTGGACAATGTGGAATCTGTATGGGTGGAGCTGCGGAACACTAAAGGACAAAAAACATTAGTGGGAGGTGTGTACAGACCACCAAACAGGAGTAGTGAGGTTGGGGATGGCATCAAGCAGGAACTTACAGATGCGTGCAGTAAGGGTACAGCAGTTATTATGGGTGACTTCAATCTGCATATTGATTGGGCTCACCAAACTGATAGCAATGCGATGGAGGAGGATTTCCTGGAATGTATAAGGAATGGTTTTCTCAACTAATATGTCGAGGAACCAACTGGAGAGCAGGCCATCCTAGACTGGGTATTATGTAATGAGAAAGGATTAATTAGCAACCTTGTGGTGCGAGGTGCTTTGGGGAAGAGTGATCCTAATATGGTAGATTCTTTATCAAGATGGAAAGTGAAACAGTTAAGTCTGAGACTAGGGTCCTGTACTTAAGGAAGGCTAACGTTGATGGTATGAAATGTGCATTGGCTAGGGTAAGCTGGCAAAGGATACTGAAGGGGTTGACAGTGGCAGGTAGGCAATGGCAGACAATTAATGAACACATGGATGAACTTCAACAAATGTACATCTCTGTCTGACGCAAGAATAAAATGGAGAAGTTGGCTCAACCCCATGGCTAACAAGATAAATCAGGGATAGTGTTAAAATCAATGAGGAGGCATATACATTGGCCAGAAAAAGTAGCAAACTTGAGGACTGGGAGAAATCTTAGTCTAAGGAAGGACATTCCTGCTACTGAGGGAGTCCAGCGAAGGTTCAGCAGACTGATTCCCAGAATGGCAGGACTGACATATGAAGAGAGACTGAGCTTGTACTCACTGGAATTTAGAAGAATGAGAGGGGATCTCTAGAAACATAAAATCCTGATGGAACCGGACAGGCTAGACGCAGGAAGAATGTTCCCAATGTTGGGAAATGCGGAACTAGGGGTCACAGTCTAAGAATAAAGGGGTAAGCCATTCAGGACTGAGATGAGGAAGAACTTCTTCACTCTGAGAGTTGGGACCTATGGAATTCTCTACCACAGAAAGCTGTTGGGGCCAGTTTGTTAGATGTGTTCAAGTTGGAGCTGGACGTGGCCCTTGTGGCTAAAGGGGTCAAGGGGTTTGGAGAGAAAGCGGGAGTAGGATACTGAAAGTACATGATCAGCCATGATCATATTGAATGGTGATGCAGGCTCGAAGGGCTCAATGGCCCACTCCTGTATCTATTTTCTATGTTTCTATGTTTCTAATGTTGAAATTCCACACAGTCACCCAAGGCCGGAATTGAACCCAGGTCCCTGATACTGTGAGGCAGCAGTGCTAACGACTATGCCGTCGTATTGTCAGGTGGACCTTGATATTTTCTGAAATTCAACTGATCATGTCGCTGAAGATTTTAAATATCTTCAGTTTAGTCACCTCTCTCTGGTATAAATATTTCTAACCTTAATCTTTCCTCACCTGCTCAATACTGTTCAACAACTTATTTGCCCTTTTCTTTGCACTCAGGGTGTTGAGTTGTGATATAATGCACAGAGAATGCAGGGTACTTTAAATGGGACAGACTAAATCAATACAATTATCACCTCCAAGTATTGTATGTTTTCATCTTTTTGCTGCAAGTTTCATGGTCCTTTTTGTATTTTTCACCACTGCACATGGTGCTAACACCTTAAGAGCATTCCACTAAAAACAGTAATAATATTCTCCTGTGCCACTTGCTGTGAAATGCTCTCATTGGCGTTGAGCTTCCAGTGTTTGTTCCCCTTTCTCACCTTGTTAAGTTTTCACCTCTCTACATTAAACAGGGGAGATGATGGCCCAGTGGTATTATTGCTAGGCAACGAATCCAGAAACTTGGCTAATGTTCTGGGGACCCGGGTTCAAATCCTGCCATGGAAGGTGGTGGAACTTGAATTTAATACAAAATATCTGGAATTAAGAATTTACTGGTGGCCATGAAACCATTGTTGATTGTCTGCAAAACCCATCTGGTTCATTCATGTCCTTCAAGGAAGGAAATCTACTGTCCTTACCTGGTCTGGCCTATATGTAACTCCAAAGCCACAGCAATGTGGTTGGCTCTGAACTGCCCTCCAAGTGCAATTAGGGATGGGCAATAAATGCTGGTCAGCCAGTAACGCCCATGTCCCACAACGAATAAAATAAATTAAACAACATATCTCACTTTTCAACTTCAATCCCAGCCAATCCCAACTCCATTACTAGCTTTGTTGCTGGGGTTAACAATTGGCTTGGAATCTCCAGGAATGGAAGGTCAATGGCTTGGACCCATCTTTGGGCAACCCCTGGAAAAAAATCATCGGGACATTAAAAAAAGTTTTTTTTTGTCATTTTCTTTGAATTGTAGAATCCCTATAATTCTACATTCAGCCCATCGAACCTGCACCAACAACAGTCCCACCCAGGCCCTACCCCTGTAACCCCACGTATCTACTCTGCTAATCCCCCGACACTAAGGGGCAATTTAGCATGGTCAATCAACCTAAGCCGCACATCTTTGGAGTGTGTGAGTGTGGGGCGGCACGGTGGCACAGTGGTTAGCTCTGCTGCCTCACAGCTCCAGGGATTTGGGTTCGATTCCCAGCTTGGGTCACTGCCTGTGTGGAGTTTGCACATTCTCCTCATATCCACGTGGGTTTCCTTCGGGTGTTCCGCTTTCCTACCACAGTCCAAAGATGTGCAGGTTAGGTTGATTGACCATGCTACATGGCCCCTTAGTGTCCTGGGATGCATAGGTTAGAGGGATTAGCGGGGTAAATATGTGGAGTTACGGGGTTAGGGCCTGGGTGGCATTGTTGTCGGTGCAGACTCGATGGGCTGAATGGCTTCCTTCTGCACTGTAGGGTTTCTACGATTCTATGAAACTGGAGCACCCGAAGGAAACCCAGGCATACATGGGAAGAACATGCAAACTCCACACAGACATGAGATACAAAGATAATGGAAATAGGTGGGTTGGGGGGGGAAGAAGACTATCTGGCTAACAGTCAAGCATCTTCCAATTGGGTACTGTGTATTTTTGCTTTCCAGTTGATGTAGGACAGCAGTACGTCACAAGGAAGGATGTGTTGACCAATTGGAGTGTGGCGTTCATAAAATCTCCAATCACAGGGGATCAAAGGCGAACTAGCTAGATGGATTCAGAACTGGCTTGGCCATAGAACTCAGAGGGTAGGGGTGGAAGGGTGTTTTTCTGAATGGAGGTCTGTAACTAGTGGTGTTCATGATGTGGAGATGCCGGCATTGGACTGGGGTGAACACAGTAAAGAGTTTTAACAATACCAGGTTAAAGTCCAACAGGTTTATTTGGTAGCAAATACCATTAGCTTTTGGAGCGCTTCCCAAGGGAAGGAGCAGCACTCCGAAAGCTCATGGTATTTGCTACCAAATAAACCTGTTGGACTTTAACCTGGTGTTGTTAAAACTCGTGGTGTTCCACAGGGCTCAGTGCTGGGACCTCTGTTGTTTGTAATATATATAAATGACTTGAAAGAAAACGTAGCTGGTCTGATTAGCAAGTTTGCGAATGATACTAAGATTGCTGGAGTTGTGAATAGGGATGAAGATTATCAGAAAATACAGCAGGATATAGATAGGCTGGAATATTGGACGGAGAAATGGCAGATGGAATTTAATCAGGACAAATGCGAGGTGATGCGTTTTGGAAGCCCAATTCAGGTGGGAGCTATAAAATAAATGGCAGAACCATCAGGAGCATAGACACACACAGAGATCTGAGAATACAGATCCATAGATCCTTAAAAGTGGCAGCACAGGTGGAAAAGGTGGTGAAGAAAACATATGGCATGCTTGCTTTCATCGACCAGGGCATCATGTATAAAAATTGACAAATTATGTTACAGTTATACCAATTCTGGTCACCACACTACCAGAAGGACGTGGATGCTTTGGAGGAAGTACAGAAAAGGATTGCCAGGATGTTGCCTGGTATGGAGGGTATTAGCTTTGAGGAGAGATTGAATAAACTGGGATTGTTCTCCCTGGAAAGACGGAGTATAATTGGCGACCTGATAGAAGTTTATAAAATTATGAGGGGCATAGATAAGGTGAACAGTTGGAAGCTTTTTTCCCGGGGCAGAAATGACAATTACGAGGGTGCACAAGTTCAAGGTAAGGGGGGAAAGGTTCAGTAGATATGTGCGGGGGAAGTATTTTACACAGAGGGTGATGGGGGCCTGGAATCCATTGCCAAGTGAGGTTGTTGAAGCAGAGACGTTAGCGACATTTAAGAGTTATCTGGGTAGACACATGAACAGCTGGGAATAGAGGGATACAGGCGGTCGGTCTAGATAGGACAACGTGATTGGCGCAAGCTTGATGAGCCTAAGGGTTGTACCCTTCTTTGTCCTCTGTTCTAAACACAATTGGCCACCCTATATTTGCCCTTTATGTTTTGCAACCCACTCCAATTTGGCATTGATAAAGCTTTCTAGCTGTTCTTACCTCCTAATCATCGATAGGTCTTCAGTGGCTTCGGGTCAATTCCTGTGGTAATCCTTTTATTAAAAGCTGGTCTCATTACTGTGCACCATTTGACTCAATCGGTTATCCACATTGAAAAGGTTCCCTCTTATTCCATGCCGTCTTACTTTTGAAAAAGTAATCCCCTCTGTGGTACTTTATCAAAGCGTTTTCTGGGTATATTAAATTGACTGAGCTCTCTTGGTCAATTTGTTCATGGTATCTTCAAAGAACTTAACTAGATTTGTCAAGCATGATCTGTAAAGCCTTGTTTGAAATCCTCCCTTTTCTATTCTATCTTTCAGGATACTTTTTTTTATTATTTTCCAATTACTGATACCAAGCTCACAGATCTATAGCTCCCCTGATTCTATTTCTTGTCCCATTTTATAAATTGGCACCAGATTTGCTCCACAACTTCTGTATTTAGTGATTCCCTTCCCTCTCTCGATGCAATCGGTTTAATTCCTCCTCCTTCCCCGTTCCAATTCAATCGCAGACGGGAAAGTCAGTCCTCAGAACTGTGTGTAACCATCACCACAAAAAAATCAGCCTCATTCATGATACAAGCTGGAATTTAACAAGCTCTTTAACGATGGCCTGGCAAAATGGCACAGGAAGGTGTCCGGGGAGCGGCGGGGCACACTTAATTGAACAGCACTGGGAATATGCCACCATGGGGTCTCCTCCCACTTTCAGCCCTTGCAACAGAAATGTTGCTGCCTCTATAAAATTTAGTTCATAGTATTGGGTTATATCTGGTGCAACTTAGGTTTTCATAGAATCAATACAGTGCAGAAGGAGGCCATTCAGCCCATCGAGCCTGCACCAACAACAATCTCACCCAAGCCATAACCCCATGTATTTACCCTGCCAACACCCCTGACACTATGAGGAAATGGGCAATCCACCAAACCTGCATATATGTGGACTGTAGGAGGAAACCAAAGCACCCAGAGGAAACCCACACAGACATGGGAAGAACGTGCAAACTCCAAGCAGACAATGACCTGAGGTCGGAATTGAACCCGGGTCCCTGGCGCTGTGAGGCAGCAGTGCTAACCACTGTGCCACCATGCCACCCATGTCACAATAGGGCAAGGGGATGGCCTAGTGGTATTATTGTTAGACTATCAACCCAGAAACTCAGCTAATGTTCTGGCGACCTGGATTCGAATCCCTCCACAGCAGCTGGTGGAATTTGAATTCAATAAAAAATATCTGGAATTAAGAATCTACTGATGACCATGAAACCATTGTTGGTTGTCGGGAAAAGCCCATTTGGTTCACTAATACCCTTCAGGGAAGTAAATCTGGCCTTAGCAATGTGCTTGACTCCCAACTGCCCTCGTGCAACTAGGGATGGGCAATAAATGCTGTAAGAAGTTTAACAACACCAGGTTAAAGTCCAACAGGTTTATTTGGTAGCAAAAGCCACACAAGCTTTCGGAGCTCCAAGCCCCTTCTTCAGGTGAATGGGAATTCTGTTCACAAACAGGGCATATAAAGACACAGACTCAATTTACATGAATAATGGTTGGAATGCGAATACTTACAGCTAATCAAGTTAAAGACTTGATTAGTTGTAAGTATTCGCATTCCAACCATTATTCATGTAAATTGAGTCTGTGTCTTTATATGCCCTGTTTGTGAACAGAATTCCCACTCTCCTGAAGGGGCTTGGAGCTCCGAAAGTTTGTCTGGCTTTTGCTGCCAAATAAACCTGTTGGACTTTAACCTGGTGTTGTTAAACTTCTTATTGTGTTTACCCCAGTCCAACGCCGGCATCTCCACATCAATAAATGCTGGTCAGCCAACGACGCCCAAACCCCATGAATGAATAAGAAAATAATAATTTAGTCCAATTAATTTGTTGAAGGAGCTAGCTGAGCTTAAGATACCCGCTGAAGCAGAGATTTAAACTGTTGAATTGCCACATTGTCAGTGCTGAGCTCCAACCAATAGTCCACAAAGTACATTGAAACAACATCCAACTCCCAAAGGCTGCATCAAAGCTGCAGTTGTGGAATGATATTTGCATATCATGATTGAAAACGAGAGAGAGTGCGATAAGCTTTCGAAAAGAAAGACAAGTCACCCAAGAATGCTCTGCAGGTACACACCGACACCACACTTTGATCACTGAGCCAGCTAGACTGGCAATCAACCTGAGTCCACATTCGCAACAGTTTTAATTCATTCAAGGGATGTGAGGGTCGCTGGCTGGGCCAGCATTTATTGCCCATCCCTAACTGCCCCCCATTCCAGAGGGCATTTTAGAGTCAACCCACATTGCTGTGGCTCTGGAGTGGGTGGCACGGTGGCACAGTGGTTAGCACTGTTGCCTCACAGCGCCAGGGAGCCGGGTTCTATTCCCGGCTTGGGCCACTGTCTGTGTGGAATTTGCACGTTCTCCCTATGGCTGCGTGGGTTTCCTCCGGGTGCTCCGGTTTCCTCCCACAGTCTGAAAGATGTGCTGGTTAGGTGCATTGACCCAAAGAGGCGCCAAAGCGTGGTGGCCAGGGGAATTTCACAGTTACTTCATTGCAGTGTTAATGTAAGCCTTACTTGTGACTAATAAATAAACTTTACACGTAGGCCAGACTAGGTAAGGATGGTAGATTTCCTTCCCTAAAGAACATTAGTGAACCAGATGGGTTTTTATGACAATTGTCAATGGTATTATGGTCATCAGTAGATTCTTAATTCCAGATATAGACCTTCGAGACTGCTCCACCATTCATTTTGATGACGGCTGATTATCGAATTCAATATCCTGATTCCCCTTCCCCCCACTTCCCTTAATCCCTTTTGCCCCAAGAGCTATATCGATAAAAACATAAGAAACGTGGAGAGAGAGAGAGAGTGACACAGTTAATATTTCAAGTCCATATGACCCATCTACAGAACAGTATCCAAAGTATTCCCTTTTATCCAATTTAAGGAATGTTTTTGAGCATTTCTGTTTTTGAAATTCACTTTTTTGATTTCAAAACATTTATGACGGGAGCCTATGGTGAACATCACATCGCAAACTAAAGGACTATATACCTCAAAAAAATGCTTTATGGTCTGGTTTACAAATCCTTGTTGAATTGTTAAATATCTCCACCTTCCAACAGTAGCAGGATATAAAACTGTCTTCTTTACCAACTAACTTAGGCTGGAAAGCAGCTAATCTGGACAGCATGGGGTGGGTCACTTATCAGGAAAATAAGAAAAGAGAAAGATAAGTAAATGAAGTGGAACAAAGAACAAAGATCAGTACAGCACAACAACAGGCCTAACAGCCCTCCAAGCCTGCGCCGATCATGATGCCTGCCTAAACTAAAACCGCATGCACTTATGGAGTCCGTATCCTTCCATTCCCACCACTGCCCCACAGCGCCATGGACCGGGGTTCGATTCCCGGCTTGGGTCGCTGTCTGTGCAGAGTCTGCACGTTCGCCCTGTGTCTGTGTGGGTTTCCTCCGGGTGCTCCGGTTTCCTCCCACAGTCCAAAAGACGTGCTGGTTAGTTGCATTGGCCATGCTAAATTCTCCCCCAGTGTACCCAAACAGGCGCAAGAGTGTGGCAACTAGGGGACTTTCACAGTAACTTCATCGCAGTGTTAATGTGAGCCTTCTGACTCCAATAAATGAAAAAAAAAAGTTATTCATGTATTCGTCTAGATGTCCATTAAAAGCTGCTATCGTACAGATGATACAATTTTCCAATTTTCCCCTGAGGCGATTCACAGAACATCATCACCCAGCTCAGCACGGCTTCAGCATTTTGTGTGAATCCGTATCACCTGAATTGCAGATGCGTGTACCATTTATAGCTGAAGTGCTGTTTTAACCTTCCAGGAGCATTTTCAGTAGAGCTTTCCAAACCTGAATGCACTTAGTCCAATTTAACGAGCAGATAATCTTCTCTAATTGATGTAGCTGCCTGTATCGAGGTCAGGCAGCTCAACCATAATGGGACACAGAGAGATTGCTAATGGAAAGAAGGTGGGGGCGATCTTTGCAACTATAACTGAGCCTCGGGGAGAAAGGTTTTGCTCTTTTACATGCTTGCTCTGGGATGTGTTTCAGAGTTAGTTTTTTTTTTCATTCTTTCATTTTTATTGTGGTGCATCGCTGACAACATCTGCACTTGCTGCCCATCCCTAATTGCCCTCGAACTGAGTGATGTGCTGGGTCATTCCAGAGGGCAGTTAAGATTCACCCACATTACCGTGGGTCTGGAGTCACATGTCGGTCAGGCTGGATCGTGGATTTCCTTCCCTGAAGAGCTTTAATGAACCAGATGGGTTTTTGTGGCAACTGGTGAGATGTGAACCCTTGTCCCCAGAACATAAGCCCAGGCCTCTGCAAGTTTATTTCTTAGTCACAAGTAGGCTTACATTAACACCGCAATGAAGTTACTGTGAAAATCGCCACACTCCGGCACTGGCTCAGGTACACTGAGGGAGAATTTAGCATGGCCGATGCTCGACCTATTAGTCGAGTGATGTCACCACTGTGCCACCATCTCCCCGCCTTTGTAATCATTGTAGGTCAGTGACGGTAGGAGCGGGTAATCCAGTTCTGATTAAATGTCACAGAGCTGAAATGAGGGGGTGAATTTTCCGGACAAACTGGAGACAGCCTGCTAGGCAGGAGGGCTGGCAATGTGGCAAGGGAAGTCATGGAGAGGGGAGTCTAATGTTTTCCCCCACCATGGCATACTGGTAGCACCAGGAACCTTAACAATGCGGCCTCTGACCGGACCACGTAATGGCCCAATCCAGGGCCAATTCCCATCTCCATGGGCATTTTCTCCACATCTTAAAGGCCTGCCAACTCATGGGGGGATACTACTAACTAAATCCTGCCACCCTCCCAGTAGGTTTCATGGGTGTGGGCCCATGGCCTGCTGATGGTAATGGCCACCCCATGACAAAGGTACCCACCGCCATTACAAACCACCAATCACAGGGGCCTGTCTGCTTGGCCCTGACTTCCCCAAAACAACTCCCACATCTTGAAGGGCATACTGGCATTGAGACACCTTCTTCCTGAAGCCGCAGACTCAGCAATGGGTGCCCCAAGCATTGGCACTCCTGAGCTTTTGGCTCCATGATTAGGCTGTCAGCTCTTGGGGCCAGGTTACCTCAACTGGACGGTGGCTCCCGCATTGATTGGCTGCTGATTGTCCTGCAAAATGATGCCCCAAACTCGTGCTTTCAGCCCCAATGACGTCTGCAACAAAATTCATCTTATTATCTCTTTCCTTCTTCACTGATGCCTCCTGACCTGCTGTGTATATATTTCAGATTTCTACTATCTGCAGAATTTGGCTGAGAATCATAGAATCCGTACAGTGCAGAAGGAGGCCTTTCGGCCCATCGAGTCTGCACTGACCACAATCCCACCCTGGCCCTATCTCCATAATAAGAAGTTTAACAACACCAGGTTAAAGTCCAACAGGTTTATTTGGTAGCAAAAGCCACACAAGCTTTCGGAAAGCTTTCACAAGCTTTTGCTACCAAATAAACCTGTTGGACTTTAACCTGGTGTTGTTAGACTTCTTACTGTGTTTACCCCAGTCCAACGCCGGCATCTCCACATCATGCCTATCTCCATAACCCCATGTATTTACCCTAGATAGTCCCCCTGACACTCAGGAGCAATTTAGCATGGTCAATGCACCTAACCAGCACATCTTTGGACTGTGGGAGGAAACGGGAGCACCTGGAGGAAACCCACGCAGACATAGGGCAGCACAGTAGCACAGTGGTTAGCACTGCTGCTTCACAGCTCCAGGGACCTGGGTTCGATTCCCGGCTTGGGTCACTGTCTGTGTGGAGTTTTCACATTCTCCTCGTGTCTGCGTGGGTTTCCTCCGAGTGCTCCGGTTTCCTCCCACAGTCCAAAGATGTGCAGGTTAGGTTGATTGGCCATGCTAAAATTGCCCTTAGTGTCCTGAGATGCGTAGGTTAGAGGGATTAGTGGGTAAATGTGTAGGGATGTGGGGGTAGGGCCTGGGTGGGATTGTGGTCGGTGCAGACTCGATGGGCCGAATGGCCTCTTTCTGTACTGTAGGGATTCTATTCTATAGGGAGACGGTGCAGATTCCGCGCAGACAGTGACCCAAGCCGGGAATCGAATCCCTGGCACTGCAACACGCAAACTCCATGCAGACAATGACCTGAGATCGGAATTGAACCTGGGTCCCTGGTGCCGTGAGGCAGCAGTGCTAACCACTGTGGTACTGTGCCGCCCCTTTGTTTGAATCTTTATGCAAGGTTCTTCTCCTTCACTTTTACTAATGTTAAGTTCAGTGGTATATTTTCGGTATTGATAGTATTCATTTCATACTTACCTCATCTCATGGCTGCATGAAATGACCCAATGAGATTGGGAATAGCCATTAGTACATCTTGTGTATGAAGTCTTGCCTCCCTAGAGTCCTTCAGGAAGCAATTACCAAAAGGGAAGCAAAAAGCAAAGTTCCTTGAGTTTATTATAAGATTACTAAATAAATTAGATTTTTTATTATTATGCTCCTCAAGTTGAGGATTAGTAATGTGGATAATATGTCTGTTCCCATGTCCTTATATTGGCATCAAGCACTTCCCAGTCATGTATAGCACAACCATATACAGAGCACAATTCCCATTTTGCTCTGTCCCAAAAATTTGCCTCAGGCCCCACCTCAGAGGAGCATCCTCCATGTGCTATTGTGATTTTATTTTCTCACTCCACCATACAGTTCTCCAGAAACTTAGACAATATTTTCAAGTAGAGATGCATGATGCAGACAATATATCTGTTTCCAGCAGCTTATCTTTCCTGGAACAGGTCGCTTGCTTGAGGCAGAGGGCTTTAGGGACGTCACTCTACATCAAGCATGACTGACCAGGAATCTCTGCCACTCTAACCATCTGCCACAGTCAAGTTGGAAGGATTTTGTATTTGACCTGCTTGGCCACATTATAAACTCACCTTCTTGTGACTATCAATTCCTGGGGTGGGACTCGAACCCAGAGCATCTGGCTCAGAGGCAGGGGCACTACCTGCTGCATCACAAACCCTCCTGTCCCATGAGCCACTGTTTTAACAAGTGGGCGGCACGGTGGCATAGTGGTTAGCACTGCTGCCTCACAACACCAGGGACCCAGGTTCAATTCCTGGCTTGGGTCACTGTCTGTGCAGAGTCTGTACGTTCTTCCCGTGACTGCATGGGTTTACTATGAGTGCTCTGGTTTCCTCCCACAGTCTGGAAGATGTGCAGGTGAGGTGCATTGGTCACACTGAATTCTCCCTCAGTGTACCCAATCAGGCACCAGAGTGTGGCAATGAGGGGATTTTCACAGTAACTTCATTGCGGTGTTAATGTCAGCCGACTTGTGACTAATAAATAAACTTTAAAAGTGTGATTCTGCTGAGATGACTACACTGGGGTGCAATTCATTGAAAGATCTATTTATTTAAAAAATTCCACTAGATTGGTCTGCAAAACATTGAAATTTATATCCCACTCATGACAAGTTGACCATAGTGTCAACTTCTCCATCAAGTTCTGAATATTTAATAATTAAACCAACTTTATTGTAAAATCTTTCACACGTAACCACAACAACATCTAGCATCGACATATGTGTACATTGTGGCATAATGCATTAAACTAATTACTAAATGGCTCCAAACTGTCCTTTTTACTAATTAAGTGCTGGTGGTCTTGTCAGAAAACAAGGGTTTCCACAAGTAATTATGCAAAATCATTAGTAGCAGAGCAGCCTTGTAGATTACGGCAATGATCTGTAAATCTGAAAATTAAACCCACAATTATATTTTGCAACATTATTGATTAATCCATCAATGGAAGGACGAACATTGCTAAAAATCGACCTCAGTTTACTGTGCACAGTAATGGTTCTAACTTACAGTAAAAGAGCCAGACCCTCTTGAAGGGCTATCCATTTCTAAGCGTATGATAAGCGAGGAATAAGCGAATACGTCAATAATCATTTATATAATGTTAGCTAATGACCCATGCTGAAGTAATAAGCTTCAATTCATTTCATTCAATACTCTTCTGAGCGAAATAATAATTTTATGTTCAATATGCAGTCTTCGGATCTCGTGAAAGATCACTGACACAATGCAACATTTATCTGATCATTTTTCTCCACTTAAGAGGAACAACGAAAACTAAAAGCACCTCAAAGAATGTTTAATGTTGTTTAAATCTTCCTACCCACCATACAATCTCTCTTCCAAATTGTTCTGAATTGAAAAATTGCTCAAGATACCGTTTTTAAGCTGTAAGGCCTGTCTATGTAGTTCATGTACAAGAACGTACAGTCATGCAACAAAACAAAATCCAAAACCTGCCTTTCTCTGAAAACCTACTAACTCGCCAACACATTTCTTCATTTATTCTCTCACCAGCCTGAATTTTCAGGAGTTCGACAAAATGGAGCTGGAGCCCCAACTCTGGAAGTTCCAACCCCACATCCAGCACCCAACATTTTCATTGGCTGGGCCCGGGCGTGGAACAGAGGCAAGAGGTCTTTTGCACATCTGCTCTTCACAGAGGCAGCCGAACATTTAAGCCCAGCACCCGGAGGAAACCCACGCAGACACGGGGAGAAAGTGTAGACTCCATATAGACAGTTACCCAAGCCAGGAATCAAACCAAGGCCTCTGGCTACTAGTGCTACTACTGTGTCACCACACATTATCCAGAGCTTGTACCTGTGTGCTATATTATTTTTGATTTTTGAATTTGATTCGATTTGATTTATTATTGTCACATGTATTAACATACAGTGAAAAGTATTGTTTCTTGCGTACTATACAAAGCATACCGTTCATAGAAAAGGAAAGGAGAGAGTGCAGAATGTACTGTTACAGTCATAGCTAGGGTGTCGAGAAAGATCAACTTAATGCAAGGTAAGTCCATTCAAAAGTCTGATGGCAGCAGGGAAGAGGCTGTTCTTGAGTCGGTTGGTACATGACCTCAGACTTTTGTATCTTTTCCCGACGGAAGAAGGTGGAAGAGAGAATGTCCGGGGTGCGTGGGGTCCTTAATTATGCTGGCTGCTTTGCCGAGGCAGCGGGAAGTGTAGACAAAGTCAATAGATGGGAGGTTGGTTTGCGTGATAGATTGGGCTACATTCATGACCTTTTGTAGTTCCTTGCGGTCTTGGGCAGAGCAGGAGCCATACCAAGCTGTGATACAACCAGAAAGAATGCTTTCTATGGTGCATCTGTAAAAGTTGGTGGGAGTCGTAGCTGAGATGTCAAATTTCCTAAGTCTTCTGAGAAATTAGAGGCATTTTAAACTTATATTTTGTACTTTAATTTATGTTTTAGTTTGCTCTTGAAGATTTGAAGTAAAAAGAATATGGTTCCTTACTTCCCGTGTGGCAGCACGGTTGGCACAGAGCTTAGCACTGCTGCCCCACAGCGCCAGGGAGCTGGGTTCAATTCCGGCCTCGGATTTGTGTGGAGTCCGCACATTCTCCCCATGTTTGCGTGGGTTTCCTCCAGGTGCTATGGTTTCCTCTCACACTACAAAAATCTGTGGGTTAGGTTGACTGGCCATGCTAAACTGCATCAACCCACATTGGTTCTGTAAACCATAATACCCTTGTCTATTCAAAATCTATTGATGGCTTGGTTTTTTGATCCCTTCACCCCCCATTACTGAGAAATAAGTCAGAAAGACAGCAGATGGCTCTCAAGAATTTCCTAAATTGTACACCTCAACAAAACCTTTTGCCTTTAACATCTTGGAAACAGTGAGAGCAGAAGAAAAAAGAATGTAATGATTACATCCTTGGTGGTTGAGGAATTCTTGATTTTCAGGAATTTTATTTCAATCTTTTCCATGCAGACTTTTACAT
The DNA here is from genome assembly GCF_964213995.1 of Mustelus asterias. Lineage (NCBI taxonomy): Eukaryota > Metazoa > Chordata > Chondrichthyes > Carcharhiniformes > Triakidae > Mustelus > Mustelus asterias. The sequence continues at coordinate 12,922,061 of NC_135814.1, forward strand.
GAGATGATGCTCCTCACTCTTCAGGTACCATGCCCTGTGAGGGTGTTGCCAATCATTGGACTTCTTTTGGATTGGCCCACGATTATGCTTTGTAAAGTACTGCAGTGGTTTGCTGTTGCTTTCTGCAGTATGGCAGGCCAGGAAATGTAAATAATGGACAAACTTTGTACAAGGCACACGTTGGGAGTGGGATGGAACACTCATCACTTGGGGGACACCAGAGGTAATGGTGCGGTAGTGAGAAGAGAAGTCATTGCTGGTGATTCCATGACTGTGATAAAATTGATACATATAAAACTGGACAAGTGCTGTCCCACCCAACTGAACAAGGGAGAAGACACATTCGAGTCACATTTCATTGCCAATCATATCAAAGATAGCAGACAAGTCAAGATTGACAAGGTGGAATAGTTTACCTTTGTTGCAGTCGATGAGGATGTCATTTTATGACTATACTAAGTGTTATTTTTTTCAGATGTGGCGTGATAATGGTAGGTTTGAAGAAGAGGGAACAATATCTGAGGAGCGGGAACCATTAACAAAGTATAATTTAACAATGCCAAATAGAATATGGGAAGCACGGTGGCACAGTGGTTAGCATTGCTGCCTCACAGCGCCAGGGACCCTGGCTTGATTCCTGGCTTGGGTCACTGTCTGTGTGGGGTTTGCACGTTCTCTTCGTGTCTGTGTGGGTTTCCTCCGGGTGGTCTGGTTTCCTACCACAATCCGAGAGATGTGTTGATAAGGTGCATTGGCCATGCTAAATTTTCCGTCAGTGTACCCGAACAGGCGCCAGACACTAATAAATAAACTTTAAATTAATCAAGCTTGCTGCTCTCTCACTCTCTATATATATATATATGTGCAGAGCAAGAGAAAGAGAGAGGCTATTTTATCCATAATAGGTTTCCTCCATATATCTTGCTGCCATCGCTCACCCCATTAAATCCAAATCATTAAATCTCAGTAGACAGTGAGTGGGCAGAGACAGTGACTGCTACATTTAGTAGTCACTTATTTAAAGATTCACTGTCTGGATTATATCTCAGGACTATTCAGTGGAGTCTCATTTGTTGCCATGGCTTTTACCGGTGCCAGTGTATTTTGAGTATTCTGAATGTTGAAATGAAATATCGGTACAACAGACATTTTAATTCTTCAAATTCCCACATGCACTTTCTTTTTGAAATACAATAAATTTGATGGCAGCAATGTAAGCCTGAGGACAGTAGCATTTATCAGACTGTTCACCCACCCTAGCTGGCGTTTCTTTGCCTGTCCACAAACCGCCGTGCCACCCAACAAGAATAATTTACATTTGCACACCATCTCCAACATTGGAACACGTTCCAAAGAATCTTCACCCCCTCTTCTGCAAAATTTGACACCGAACCACTGAGGGGGCGATTAGGACAGATGGAGATTCAGTTTGAAGTGGGGCCTTCCAGGAAGATGGGAGACGTTTTCAGAAGGAAACTCCAGAACCTAGGCAGCCGAAGGTATGGCTTCCAATGCTGGAACAATGAAAATCAGCGATGCATTAAGCCAGAACTAGATGAGCACACTCGGAAGACTGGTACACAGATACTTAGAAGCAGGCGAAGGAAAAATCTGGAGTGCAGGAGAGATTTACTAGGATGCTACCTGGACTTGATGGTTTAAGTTATAAGGAGAGGCTGAATAGACTGGGACTCTTTGCCCTGGAGCGTAGCAGACTTAGGGGTGATCTTATCGAGGTCTATAAAATAATGAGGGGCATAGATCAGTTAGATAGTCAACATCTTTTCCCAAAGGTAGAGGAGACTAAAGCTAGAGGGCATAGGTTTAAGGTGAGAGGGGAGAGATACAAAAGAGCCACTCTGCCTGTGATCAATGAAGTGGAGGTGGGGGTCCGCTGCCACTCTGCCTGTGATCAGTGAAGTGGAGGGGGGGTCTGCTGCCACTCTGCCTGTGATCAGTGAAGTGGAGGGGGGGGTCCGCTGCCACTCTGCCTGTGATCAGTGAAGTGGAGGGGGGGGGGTCCGCTACCACTCTGCCTGAGATCAGTCTGGTTAGTGGGGGGATAAGGGGGTCAGTAATGTTGTGGGGGGTGGGGCAATGTATGTGGGGGCCAGGGGGAGGCATTATCCAGCCTTGGAGGGATGTAGCAGGGGAGCGTTATTCTATCATTTTTTTTCTGCGCATGCGCAGTTGGAGGCGCCGATCGGAGCTGCAAGTTTTGGGCGCGTTAAGCCCCGCCCACAGGCTTGTGCAGCACGATTCGGAGTCGTTGATATTTTTGCAGGCAGAGTGCATATGGGGGCACCTGAGAACAGGTCTAAAAGTCAGATCTGCTTCAAGTCTGCCCAGCACTTAGAATCAAAATGGTAAAATAGGGCCCACTGTCTGATGTCTATTGCGGAAGTATATGATCGGCCCAATCTTCCTGCTGTTAAAAACTCATCATCAAAGTCAATGAGATGAACGTTGGACAGATTCCACACTGGATGGGTGATCTGCACAGTCAGATTGCTTCTCAGGTAGTGAAGGTGAAAATTACCCAGGTTATCTCGACAGACCGGCTCCTTCTGCTGTGGAACTGCATGACACAGTCAAACACGACTATCCGAGGAAAAACTGCACTTCTTTCAAGTGATGTGTTGGCATTAAAATCGCACTTGCCAGATTTTTCTCAGGATAAGGCCGGCAGTGTGAAAGAACCACAACCACGATAAAATTGTGATGCTCGTGTAATCTCCAATTTGCCACTTTTCTCAACCAGACAGGGAATAAAGCTTTCTGAGGTAATCTTATCTGCTTCTAGATATCCATAACATTAAAGTTTTGCGGTGCATGGAGGCAGCAACAGAAAATACATGGGTGGACATCTTCCTTCCAGAGTTCAGCACGAGTTTCCACTTTCAATAACATTGCCAGTCAAGCAATCCGTCACCAACTGCAGCATGATGCCACCACGAAACACACCTTCCTCTTACGTAAGTTCATAGGATATAGGAGCAGAATTTGGCCCATTGAGTCTGCTCCGATCATAGTTGATATGCTCGTCATCCCCATTTTCCTGCCTTCTCCCCATAACCTTTCAATCCATTACCAATCAAAAATCCGCCAAACTCCTCCTTAAATTTACTTACATCCACCACACCAGCATCCACTACACATTGGGGTAGCAAATTCCACAGAAAGCCGGGGGCGGGGGGGGGGGAGGGATTACCCCCCCCCATCCTCCCATTAGCTTTCCACAGGGACCGCTCCTTCCATGACACTTTGGTCCACTCCTCCATCACCCCCAACTCCTCATCTCCTTCCCATGGCATCTTCCCTTGCAATCAGAGAAGATACAACACCTGTGTCTTTACTTCCTTCCTCCTCACAGCTCAAAGCCCCAAACACTCCTTTCAGTCGAAGCAATATTTCACTTGTGCTGCCTTTAATTTTGTCCACTGTATTCCCTGCTCCCAATTCAATCTCCTCTACATTGGGGGAAACTAAACTAAGACCGGCTGATTGCTTTGTTTCGCTCAGCCCGCAAGCAGAACCCCAACCTTCCTATCGCTTGCCATTTCAACTCAGCATCTTGATGTCATACCCGCATGTCCGTCCTTGGCCTGCCCCAGTGAAGTCCAACACAAACTGAAGGAGCAGCGCCTCATTTTCCGATTAGGCACATTAAACATTCAGAACTCAACACTGAGTTCAACAACTTGAGATTGTGACCTTCTCCTCCATCTTTACTCCTTTTTTTTAATCCAAAATATTTTTGCCCCAATGCAATCCCCCCTTCCCCTCTCCCACAGGGCCTTCTGTCACTTGTTCGTAAGTTTTGATTTCACGGAGCACTGACCTTTGTTATCCTATTAAAACATTCAGCTATACTGCCTTTATGCCACTATCAACACCTGCTATGGCCCTCAACGCTGCCATTAACACTTCTGTCTGGGGTCCTACACATCTTGATTCCAATCTCTCCTAGCTCTCACCAATCACTGACCCTTTACTCTGTTCTAGCTGTTCCACTCCCTCTGATGAAGTGTATATTTCCACTCCATTTCTACCCCTATTCACCTCTGAAGAAGTGTCATAATTGGGTGGAATTTTATGGCCTCGCTTGTCCAGAAACCGTGAAATCCCGCCGAGGTCAATGGACCTTTCCATGATCCGTCCCTCGCTTGCTCCGATGCGGGTGGGACGGTAGAATTCCGACCATGGAGTCAAAACATCAGCTCTGTTTCTCTCTCTGTGCTGCCAGACATGTTGAGTTTTTCCAGCATTTTCTGTTTCTATTTCAAAGGTTTCCAATATCCACAGTACTTTGCTTTCATATTAATCACTTTTTTTGCTCTCCCTAATAGGTTTGCAACCCAAGAAAGAAAAGTAGACACCAGAAATGAAAACAAAAGTCCTTAATGATATTGACTTTTATCCTGGTTTTTATCCTGGCCATGAATAGTAGGACACTAGTAAGTACAGAGGACCTGAGTGACCTTGGGTTTATGTCCAAAGATCACTGTCGGCAGCGGGACAGGTAGATAAGGTGGTTAAGAAGACATTTAGGATACTTGTCTATAATATAAGAGCAAGGAGGTTATAATGGAACTGTACAAAACGCTCATTCGGCCACAGATAGCGTACTGTGTGCCGTTCTGATCACCACACTATAGGAAGGATGTGATTGCACTAGAGAGGGTGCGGAGGAGATTTACCAGGATGCTGCCAGCGCTGGAGCATTTCAGCTATGAAGAGAGGCTGGCTAGGCTGGGGCTGAGAGGCGACCTGCTCAAGATATACAAAATTATGAGGAACATAGATAGAGTAGATAGGAATAAATATTTCCCCTTCGTAGAGGAGTCAATATCCAGGTGACATAGATTTAAAAGTAAGGGTAGGAAAATTAGAGGGGATTTGAGGAAATTTTTTTCACCCAGAGGGTGATGGGAATCTAGAACTCACTGCAAAGTGTGGTAAAGGCGGGAACCCTCATAACATTTAAGAAGCATTTAGATGAGCACTTCAAATGCCATAGAATACAAGGCTATCGACCAAGTGCTGGAAAATGGGATGAGAATAGATAGGTGCTTGATGGCTAGCCAAGACACAGTGGGCTGAAGGGCCTCTTTTTGTGTTGTAAAACTCTAAGGCTGTCTATATGACTATAATGTGGAGATGCCGGCGTTGGACTGGGGTAAACACAGTAAGAAGTCTCACAACACCAGGTCAAAGTCCAACAGGTTTATTTGGTAGCAAAAGCCACTAGCTTTCGGAGCGCTGTTCCTTCATCAGGCATGCCCACTCACCTGATGAAGGAGCAGCGCTCCAAAAGCTAGTGGTTTTTGTTACCAAATAAACCTGTTGGACTTTAACCTGGTGTTGTGAGACTTCTTACTATATGATTATAGCCCTTTTTCCCAGTGCAAAACTCCCTTAATGTTGCACTGGAGTGTCAGCCTAGATTGCTGTGGTCAAGTCCTGAAATGGGAATTCTACCATCAGAGCCAAAGCTAACACTCCTGTTACACAGCTACTTAACTTAGCAAGCTCAGAATATACTCACGGGTGGCACAGTGACACAGTGGTGCCTCACAACGCCAGGTATCCGGGTTCAATTCCGGCCTTGGGTCACCATCTGTGTGGAGTTTGTACATTCTCCCCGTGTCTGCGTGAGTTTCCTCCGGGTGCTCCAGTTTGCTTCCACACTCCAATGATGTGCAGGTTAGCTTGATTGACCATGATAAATTGACCCTAGTATCAGGAGGATTAGCAGGGTAAATATGTGGGGCTACGGGAATTGGCCTGGGTGGGATTGTGGTCGGTGCAGACTTGATGGGCTGAATGGACTCCTTCTGCACTGTAAGGATTCTACCCTCCTCATCTCTGTAAGGCAATGGTTGCTTGCTCTAGTGTGGATCCTCAGGCACTGGTCACCCCCCAAGCGGCCTGCCAAAGTGTAAATTATTCTTGTGTAAGGCACAACACTTCCAACAGTGACGGTATCATAGCCAACTTCAGTCACATCCTCACTCAATTCACACATAACTGCAGTTCCAACACGGAATAGCAATCAGGAGCAGAGCACCTATCTTATTTGGCCTATCGTATGAAAAATAAAAAGCAAAATACTGCAGATACTGGGAAAAAAACTCAGCGAGTCTGGCACCATCAGTGAAGAGAGAAACAGTGTTATTGGGCGTGATTTTCCACCCCACTACCCAACTCATTTAAATCTGTTCAGTGAGTTCTGGGCGCAATTGTCCAGTTTCATTCAGTTTTCCGACCAGGCCGATGGAGGTCCACACCAGTGGGGATCACAGCTGGTCCCCAGCAATGGGGATCAGATGTAATGGCCTCACCAGTGGGACCAGAGGCCATTTAAGCCCACCAGGAGATTGGCAGTGGGGGGGGTGGGGGAGAAAGCAGTACCAACCTAGGACCCTGGCAGAGCCAGCCTAACACGCTGGCACTGCCCACCGGGCATCCTGGCACTGTCAGCCTGGCACACTGGCAGTGCCACAAGGCACCAGCCAGTGCCAAGGGGAAGGACCTGAGGGGGTGTGGCCTCATGCAGGGCAGGGCCAGATGGGGGCAGAACCAGATAGGTGGGGAGAGCTGAAGGGAAGGGGGTGATCTGCATCAGGAGGTTGGGGTTGGTGATTGGGGTCGGCGATCGTGGGTGGAGGGGGGGTTTGGCGGGGATGTCGGGGCCAGTGATCAGGAGGCTGGCGAGTGCAGGCATGGGGGTCTGTCAACCGATCTCCCAGAATACTGGGTGATTGGACACATGCACGATGGTGCCCTGAGGACTCTTCTGCCAGTCTATCTGTCTATCCCTCCCCCCACAACTGGTGTTAATCTCCTGACGGCCTCTGCATGGCACAGAGTGCCACAAATAACCAAGACTCATCTCGTAACAAAAAGGGGCTTTCCCCCCTGTTGGACACTCGGACGCATTTCGGGAAAATGGCCAACAATGGTTCAAATGCAATATGACTCTTTTTCGGAACTGATGTTTTGCTTCCTGGCTATGAGATCCCTGAAGTCAACTGTTTTGGGCTTACCTCTGCCTTGACTGAGATACTGTTTCCTGTCAGAGATTAAATAATTCTGCACAGGAAAAAAACTAGGACAGGTCACAGATCATGCCTAATATCATCCTTATCTGCGTGACTGAGCTACCGACTAGATAGGTTTATTGAAAAAAATGAGGAATTCCAATTGCTCTTAATTACATTCTCACACGAGAATATATTCCTTTTCAACTGGAATGTACACAATCTTACCCAAATCAAACGATAATTGGATTGCTCATCAGTGTGCATCATTAACATCCATTTTCTTTGTTGTCCACACACTGTCTCCCTCAATGTTTGAACTATTCCATGTGTCAGTGTTCACAATGCAGAATATGCAAATGTCTGGAATACAGACAATCAACTTCTGATTGAAGCTTAATTCAAAGAAACAACATCCATCTGGACTTGTGATGTGCTTTTCCCTGAGCTGCACAATTATCAAGAAGGAGGTGAAAACATTTTTAAAGACTTCTTCATTTTTAAAATTCATTTGTGGGACATGGGCCTCGCTGGCTGGCCAGCATTTATTGTCCATCTCTAGTTTCCCCTGGAGGGCAGTCAAGAGTCAACCATGTTGCTGTGGCCCTGGAGTCACATGTGGGTCAGACCAGGGAAGGACGGCAGATTTCCTTCCCTAAAGGACATTAGTAAACCAGATGGGGTTTTCCGACAATTGACAATGGTTTCATGGGCATCAGTAGAATCCATAGAATCCCTATAGTGCAGAAGAAGGCCATTCAGCCCATCGAGTCTACACTGATCACAATCCCACCCAGACCCTATTCCCATTACTCCACATATCTACCCTGCTAATGCCTGTGACACTAGGGTCAATTTAGCGTGGCCAATGAACCTAATCCGCATACCTTTGAAGTGTGGGAGGAAACCGGAGCACCCGGTGGAAACCCACGCACTCATGGGGAGAAGTTGCAAACTCCACACAGACAGTGATCTGAGGCTGGAATTGAACACGGGTCCCTGACGCTGTGAGGCAGCAGTGCTAACCACTGTGCCACTGTGCCACCGTGCCACCCACATAATTCTTAATTCCTGTTATTTTTTATTGAATTCAAATTCCACCAACTGTCGTGGTGTGATTGAAAGCCAGGTCCCCAGAACATTAGCTGAGTTTCTGAATTAATAGTCCAGCGATAATATCACTATGTCGTCGCTTCCTCTTAATCAATGTTGCCTTGACACTTATCTCAATTTTTAAGCCTGAACGGACTTGCTCCTCACAAGTGACTGTTGTGAACTGGAAGACTTCCCCAAAAACACCTGGGAATCCCTGGTCCAAGACTGCCCAAAGTGGAAGAAAAGCATCTGGGAAGAAATAGAACATTTCAAGATTCATCACTGAGAACCACCTAACACCAAGCGTTGACATAGAAAGGAGTGCATGACAACCTGGTACCCCACCCACCCACCCACTCTTCCAACTACCATCAGCTCCACCTGTGACAGAGACTGTAGGTCATGCACTGGACTCCTCAGTTACCGGACAACTCATTGTTAGTGTGGAAGGAAGGCATCCTTGACCCCGAGGGACTGCCTACAAAGAAGACATTGAGGGAACTGTGTAAGTAATGACAAAAGGGTTGGTAAGAAAGCACGTAGCCAAAAATCCATGGGATACTTTAAAGATGCTTCCAAAAAACACTTAGAAGTTCCATTTTCTCATGTGCTGAAGGTTTTGGTACAGTTACGCAAGGTTTCTTGCTTGCAGCTATGTCCTGGAGATCAGTCTTTCACCCCTGGAGATGCAAGGGCAATCCTGGAGGTGTGGCAGCCATTGATAGCAATGCCATCTCCCTTAGAGGCGGCACGGTGGCACAGTGGTCAGCACTGCTGCCTCACAGCGCCAGGGTCCCAGGTTCAATCCCGGCCTCGGGTCACTGTTTATGTGGAGTTTGCACATTCTCCCCGTGTCTGCGTGGGTTTCTTCCAGGTACTGCGGTTTCCACCCATAGTCCAAAGAAGTGTGGGTTAGGTTGATTGGCCATGCTAAATTCACCCTAATGTCAGAGGGATTAGCAGGGTAAATGTGTGGGGTTAGGGGAATAGGGCCTGGGTGGGATTGTGATCGGTGCAGACTCGATGGGCCGAATGGCCGCCTTCTGTACTGTAGGATTCTATGATTAGGAAGTGGTCCTGACATTGCCAAGTGGCACCTGTTTGGCACTGCCAATGGCTATCAAACTGAATTAGACGGCAAAGTGGCAATTAATGGCTATATTTAGCAGAAGGCTTTTGATTGATAATTCAAATTAAGTGTTGCCTGTCGCAGAGCATCTGTTTCACGTGTATAACGAGGTATGATGTGATTCCAAGTTGTGCGAAATAACCTTTTATGAATATATATTTGTCGATTCATTTTGAGAGCAAGCTGCACTATTTTCTTTCACTGCATATGTGATATTTTTAAGTCACACAGAGAGTTTATCTTATCAGTGAAAAAGAAAGCACTTTGGATGCAGTTTCAAATATCCCAAGAAAATTGGATTGCAAAAATGATCTTGCAGTTAACAGAAATGGACCTAGCAGTGACCCAATACTTACCAACCTCTCACTTTTCTCCTAATATCACTTCTGTTGTGTCACCTTTCCCTGATCATTGCTTTCCCGTTGATCCACAGAGGAAAACAGACAAATTATCTTCTCTTCTGCTTAGCGATTACGGGAAGTAGGAGGGCGTGGACTTCAGGTTCACAAAGAGTCAGGCTGACTCCTGTTGTGTAGGCCTTGCAGGATTCATAACAGCACCACCCTCCTCTTACTTTTCACTGGTCCAGTTCCTCACTGGGGCAACAATGGCTGCGCGGTATTATGGCTGGACTATTAATCCAGAAACTCAGCTAATATTCCAGGGACCCGGGTTCAAATCCTACCATGGCAGATAGTGGAATTTGAATTCAATAAAAAAAATCTGGAATTAAGAATCGACTGATCACCAAGAAACGATTGTTGGAAAAACCTATCTGGTTCACTAATGTCCTTTCGGGAAGGAAATCTGCCATTCTTATCCAGTCTGGCCTATGTGTGACTCCAGATCCCCCACACACAGCAATGTAGTTGACTCGCAACTGGCCTCTAAACAAGGGCAACGAGGGATGGGCAATAAATGTTATAAATGTTGACCAGCCAGCGATGCCCATGCCCCATGAATGAATGAATAAAAAAATCCTAAGCCCAGCAAACAGCATAGAATCATAGAAAACCTACAGTGCAGAAGGAAGCCATTCGGCCCATTGCACCGACAACAATCCCACCCAGGCCCTATCCCCGCCACATCACATATTTGCCCCGCTAATCCCCCTAACCAATGCATCCCGGGACATAAAGGGGCAATTTAGCATGGCCAATCAACCTGACCCGTACATCTTTGGACTGTGGGAGGAAACCGGAGCACCCGGAGGAAACTCACACAGACATGGGAGAATGTGCCTCTGCAAACTAATCGAGCTATGTGACCCTCATGATCGGTCATGAACTACAATCAGCAAGCACTTAGCATTTCTCCCCTTTTGACTAGCTGGCTGACTGCACCAGGGAAGTAGTCAAATTTTTAGCTGATGACCCGAAAATGACAGAAGTCACAAGTGAACCGGCAGGATTTGTTTCTTGTAATAACATTAAAGGTCAGATTTTCCCCAGTGTTGAACATTTAAATGCAAGAGGACACACACTCAAGATGTCAAGGGTGATTAATAGTTACAGAGTTGCTCAGAAGGATGGTTGACATTAAGCTCATTTAAGAAACAGTTTGATTCTGTAATGAGAAGACAGGCGGGTTGGTATGCTGGCATGATCAGTTCAAATAAGCTGAAGGGTCTTCATTATCTGAACTTATCTTGTGGTAACAAGTGATCTACATAGCATGGTGAATACTAATAAATGGATCTAATTTCCAAATTAATCTTAAGTATGGATTGCTATCTTATTTCAACTATCAAGAATTATTTTCACTTTCTTCCTTCGGATAATTAGCCATATTTTCTGGTAATATTGGAGGTTGGTGTGACAATAACAGGAAGTGGCGTCAACACATCTGTGACTCAGCGGATAGCATGCTTTGCCTCAGAATGTCATGGGTTCAAATCCCACTTCGGAGACGTGAGATGGGATTATCCGGCCTCACTCGCTTGCAATACTGGAAAATCCTGCCCGCGGTCAATGGGCCTTTCCGTGGTCTGCCCCTTGCCCGCTCCGATTCCCATGGTGGGTGGGACGGTAAAATTCACCTCGAGAACACAAAATCTAGGTTGGAAGTCCAGTGCAGCTCTGAGCTGTGCTGCTCCGTCAGAGGTGCTGGGCTGAATATTGCAAGCGGTGCAATGGCTCACCATGTCTGCCCCATCTCTACGGAAGATAAGTCAATGTGGAGTGGATTTGAACCAGACCAGCTTACCCTGCAGCCATAAAGCACTGCAGGGAGGGCTAAACAAGGGCTCGAGTCAGACTGCCACCCCTCACTGGGGAGGAAGTGCCCCTTCTTCAGTACCTACTGGCCAATCGTGTTGGCCAATGGCTCCATTGGTCCCAGCAGTCTCAAGAGTGCATTAATCGCCACTGCCAGGACTGCAATAGGAGGAGGATGAAGGGGGTAGGAACACCCCCCAGTGCCCGCTTTCCCATGCCCACCGCTAGTACTGCACTCAACAAAACATTCCAGCAAGTTTGCCGTGGCACACTAGTGAGCTGCGGCACAACGGTTAGAAACCATTGCTCTAGACAACTGAAGGCACGGCCACTGATGGTGGAGCGACTATGATTGGGAATGAGTAAGAGGTCAGAATGAAAGCAGTGCTGATATCTCAGAGGGTTGTGGGGTTGGAAGACATGAGTGAGATAGGGAAGGACAAAGCCATGGAGGGATTGGAAAACAAGGATGATTTTTAAAATTCAAGACATTGCTTGACTCGAGACGAATATAGATCAGTGAGCACAGGGATGTTAGGGGAATGGGGACTTGCTGCAAGTGAGGATAATGACCAACGTCAATAATGGATGACCTCTTGGCTTTTGAGGATAGAATGTGGGAGACCAGCCAGCAAATGTCGAGTCCAGATATAATGAAGATTTCAATGAGGATTTCAACAGCACATTATAGAATCCCTACAGCGCAGATGGGGGCCATTCGGGCCATCGGGTCTGCACTGACTCCCCAACAGATCATCTTACCCAAGTCCAATCCCCGTAACCCCACATATTTACCATGGCAATTCCCCCTAACCTGAGCATCTTTGGTGACTAAGGGGCAATTTAGCAAGGAAAATCCACCCAACCTACACATGTTTGGACTGTGGGAGGAAACCGGAGCATCCGGAGGAAACCCACACAGACAGTCATCCAAAGCTGGAACTGACCCGGATGCCTGGCTCTGTGAGCCGAGACAGGGGCAAAGTCGAGTGATTATGAAGGTATCAGGAATGCAAATCTTTTTTTTTAGTTATAGGTTTTCTTCCAGACAATTTGAAATTCTAGAATTAATAGTAATCATCCTGATAAACTATGTTTTCAGAAAAAAAATCAAATGAAGCTAAATAAGACATCCAACATTGACAGGTGAAAAGGTTTCTTGTCATCCTTTGCTAATCATCTCTCTGCTTGTCTTTTGGTATCACATCAGTGCACGTACCTCTGTCCTATTCACTGATCAGTGTTTTGGAGACATCTTGCTTCAGGCTGTCAGTTGACTGCTTGTTTGGGATTTACGTATCCATCATTCTGACAGCCCCATCAAGCCACATCACTTTGCTTTCCCTCATTTGTCGGCTTGCATTTGTAGGCTTCAATATATTTCTGATTTCTTCGCCCCCTCACCTGCCAGAAGCAGGTTGACTTCACAGCAAAATGTTAAGCCTGCCATCTTAACTTTTGACTTTGAATCAATTGGACTGAATTCAAGCAAATTGGCCACAACGTTTATGGATTAAGAGGCACCGGTCGCAATTTTGCATTGCTGAATCTGTGCACTGAAGCAATTTAGTGATCTGTGAGCCTGCTGCATACCACAGAACTGAGGTCGCATGCGACACAGCTCATCCTCAGAATCTAAAACATTCTTAGAAATCATGGAAACCCTACAGTACAGAAAGAGGCCATTCGGCCCATCGAGTCTGCACCGACCACAATCCCACCCAGGCCCTACCCCCATATCCTTACATATCTTACCCGCTAATCCCTCTAATCTACGCATCCCAGGACACTAAGGGGCAATTTTAGCATGGCCAATCAACCTAACCCGCACATCTTTGGACTGTGGGAGGAAACCAGAGCACCTGGAGGAAACCCACGCAGACACGAGGAGAATGTGCAAACTCCACACAGACAGTGACCCAAGCCGAAAATCGAACCCAGGTCCCTGGAGCTGTGAAGCAGCAGTGCTAACCACTGTGCTACCGTGCCGCCCTTAAGAGTTTGTTAATCAATATTTTCTTTACATTATAAATGGTGGAGGCCAACTGCAGAGTGCTAATCATGTTGAAGGGTACCATGAACCTCAATAGTAATGCTTGAGAGGTTTATTACCATGACTTCATTATTAAACTAGAAAGAGTGCAGAAAAGATTCACTAGGATGCTACTGGGACTTGATGGTTTGAGTTATAAGGAGAGGCTGCAGAGACTGGGACTTTATTCCCTGGAGCGTAGGAGGGTTAGGGGTGATTTTATAGAGATCCATAAAATAATGAGGGGCATAGATCAGTTAGATAGTCAACATCTTTTCCCAAAGGTAGGGGAGTCTAAATCTAGAGGGTATAGGTTTAAGGTGAGAGGAGAGAGATACAAAAGGGTCCAGAGGGGCAATTTTTTCACATAGAGGGTAGTGAGTGTCTGGAACAAGCTGCCAGAGGTGGTAGTAGAGGCGAGTACAATTTTGTCTTTTAAAAAGTGCTTAGACAGTTACATGGGGAGGATGGGTATAGAGGGATATGGGCCAAACGCCGGCAATTGGGATTAGTTTAGTGGTTAAAAAAAGGGCAGCATGGACAAGTTAGGCCAAAGGGTCTGTTTCCATGCTGTAAACCTCTATGACTTGAGCTTACCTATTGCCTTTGAATTTCACCGCTGACTTGGGGTCATCTTTGTGCAGTTGTTTTTTGACCGGCATTATCTTTTTCATCAAGGAAGTAAGAGGTAAAAATCAACCGAGGTTTATTACAAAAATTAAAATTGTTTCCAATAACTTTAAAACACAAGGCTCACAGATAGAACTTCATGAACACTTGAAGAATTCTTTTGCTTTTTCTCATGGGATCCCTCAGAAGATCAGAATTTATTCCCACCCTTTCCCCAGCTGAACTTGAGAAAGTGGTGGTGAGCCACCTTCTTGAACTGCACGTCTGAGAGACGTGCTGTTTAGGTGCATTGGCCATGCTAAATTCTCCCTCAGTGTACACGAACAGGCGCTGGAGTGTGGTGACTAGGGGATTTTCACAGTAACTTCATTGCAGTGTTAATATGAGCCTACTTGCAACATTAATATCTAAACCTAAATTTAAAACATAAACTGCTACAGTCCATATGGTGTAGGCACATCCACAGTGCTGTTGAGGAGGGAGTTCCATCTCTTTGACCAAATGACATTGAAGGAACAGAATATGGTTCCAGGTCAGGTATGACTTAGAGGGCACCTTACAGGAAATGGTGCTACCATGCACCCGGTGCCCATGTTCTTCTTGGTGGCAGGGTTCATGTATTTTGAAGATGCTGTTGAAAGAGTCTTGGTGAGTTGCTATCATGCATTTTGTATGGTACCTGCCATCTCTAGAAGAGATGGTAGTGCAGTGTTAATGTCACTGGATTATTAATCCACAGGTCTGGGCAAATTCTCTGGAAATGTGGGTTCAAACCCCACCATGGCAGGTGGTGGAATTTAAATTCAATTAATAAATCCAATTAATCGATCTGAAATATAAAGCTAGTCTTCATAATGGTGACCATGAAACCATCATTGATTTTTGTAAAAACCCATCCTTTAGGGAAGGAAATCTGCCATCGTTACCTGGTCTGGCCCACATGTGATTCCAGATCCTCAGCAATGTGCTTGATTCTTTACTGCCCTCTAAAATGGCCAAACAAGCCACTCAGTTCAAGGGCAATTAGTGGTGGGTAAAAAATGCTGGCCTTGCCAGCAATGCCCACATCCGATTAAATAATTTTTAAAAACACTGGTGCCACTGTGTGCCAATGGTGGAGAGAGGAAATGTTTACGGTAGTGGATAGGGTTCAAATCAAATGGGCTCCTTTGTCCTGAATTGTGTTGAGATTGAGTATTGTTGTAGTTACATTGATCCAATCAAGTGGAGGGTGTTCCACTTAACTCCTTATATGTGCAATGTAGATGGTGGACAAGCACTGGGGAGACAGGAGGTGAGTTACTCACCACATAATTTCCAGCCTCTGACCTATTTATAGGCTGATCTAGTTAGGTTTCTGGTCAATGGTAATCCTCCCCCGCAGGATGTTAATGGTGGAGGATTCAGTGGCAGTAATGCGACAAAGGGAGATGATTAGATTCACTTAGATTGTTGGTGATGCACATTATCTTACACTTAAGTAGCACAAATGCCACCTGCCACTTATCACCCGAGCCTAAATATTGCCCAGGGTTTGCTGCAAATGGACACAGATTGCTTCACTATCTGAGGAGTTGAAAATGTATTGAGAACTATGCAATCATCAGCAATCATCCCTACTTCCGACTTTATGATGGAGGGAAGATCGTTGATAAAGCAGCTGAAAATGGTTGGGCCAAGGACACAACCTAGAGGAACCTCCATAGCAGTGTCTTAGGTCTAAGATCATTGGTCTCCAACAACCACATCCTTTAAGGGATGTGAGTGTCATTGGACAGACCTGCAAACTGAGTGACGTGTACACCTTTTCAGAGGGTAGTTAAGAATCAACCACATGTAGGCCAGACCAGATAACAGCTGCAGATTTCCTTCCCTAAAGGACATTAGTGAACCACATCACTCTTACACCACTCGACAATCTTTTTATGGTCACCATTGCTGAGGCCAGCATTTTAATCCCAGATGAATTTAAATTGCAGCATGGTAGGATTTGAACCCATAATCACAGAGCATTAACCAGGGCCTCTGGATTACAAGTCCGGAGACATTACCAATTACTGTCTCGCCAAATTAAATCTGCCTCCACCATACCCTCAGGCAGTGCAGTCAGATCCAACTATTTGTTGTGTAAAAATTATCTTTCCTCATGTCACTGTTGGTTTTCAGAATCCTATCATTTATTGCGCATTTCTTTGTTTGCCTTCCTTGTTTGATCATAAAATTGGGAATGAAATACTTCATGGAATCATAGAATCCCTACAATGCAGAAGGAGGCCATTTGGCCCATTGAGCTTGCACCAACAACAATCCGACCCAGGCCCTATCCCCGTAACCACTGACCCTATTTCCCTAACCCCACATATTTCCCCTGTTAATCCCCATGACACTAGGGTCAATTTAGCACGGCCAATCAACCTAACGTGCACGTCTTTGACTGTGAGGGGGAAACTGGAGCACCCGGAGGAAACCCACGCAGACATGGAGAGAACTAGCAAACTCCACATAGACAGTGACCTAAGGCTGGAATTGAACCTGTGTCCCTGGTACTGTGAGGCAGCAGTGTTAACCACTGTGCCACTTGTAGATTAAAGGAGGTGGAGAAGACTGAGGAAGTGCAGGGTTTCCATGGATCTAAAGATTTGGAAAAGAATGGATTTGAGTTGAAGGATGGAACAAATCCATACCTCAATATGGTAAAGCACTCAGGGAGCAGGAAGAGTATTCAGACTATTATATCAGTAATCGAGGGGCAATACGGTGGCACAGTGGTTAGCATTGCTGCCTAACAGAGCCAGGGACTCACGTTCGATTCCGGGCTTGGGTGACTGTCTGTATGGAGTCTGCAGGTTCTTCCCATGTCTGTGTGGGTTTCCTCCGGATGTCCGGTTTACTCCCACAGTCCGAAAGACGTGCCGGTGAGGTGCACTGGCCTTGGTAAATTCTCCCTCAGTGTACCTGAACAGGCACCCGAGTGTGACGACTAGGTGATTTTCACAGGAACTTCATTGCAGTGTAAATGTAGACCTACTTAAGACACTAATAAATAAACTTAAATTTAAAACTTGATCTGACAGGAGGGGAAGTGGCCTTAAAGTTGCAGAAAGAAGCAGATGAGATGATATGAGAGAAAGAAGTTGGACATGAAAGGATTGTCTATGAGATGAAAAGCATTTTTTCTTGCATCTCACTCAGGATTGCAGGTTGCCTGCCCAGCATATCTCAATGGAATAAACTTTTAACTCCTTTCTCCAACCGATTCATCATCTTAAAGTACTCGGTCATCATGAATGGGCCCCTCCCTCCAAAAACACACAGACACACAAAAATGATTGTAATCTGTTGAAGATTATTCACCAAAATATTGTAGCTGGAAATCACGGTACACAGAGAAAAGCTATGTTATGCATTGCAAGCTGCACTTTACAGCTTGATTCTGTCTCCAATGTCACTTACTTCTGAAAGACTGTTTCAGAATTCTGTCACGGGCAACAGTTATGTCATATAAATAATGTCGTGAACAGTCCAAATTGCAGTGTTTGAGGCAATGCATTTTAAACATGAAGGCAAACTGTACACAAATGACAAGGTAAAGTCACAGTTTGTGATGTTTTGAAGCATGTGTTACACGAGAATCTTCCACATTGTCCAGATCCAGACAAGACCACAATACGGTGTCATAATTCACATTAGGCTTTATTCAGTTACCAAAGCAAAAGAATAAATGAAAAGAAAAAGAAGCAAGATAGAAATACTTTCATGTAACAGCAACTTTCATGACCTTAAGACATCCAAAAGCATTTTTGTAGCCAATAAAATCATTCCTGAAGTATATTGAATGCTTTAATGAGGAATTAATGATGATGGCATGGGTGGTTAGCACTGCTGCCTCACAGCGCCAGGGACCTGGGGTTCGATTCCAACCTTGGGTCACTGTCTGTGCGCAGTTTGCACATTCTCTCTGTGTCTGCATGCGGTTGCTCCGGTTTCCTCCCACAGTCCAAAAGACGTCCTGGTTAGGTGCATAGGCCATGTTAAATTCTCCCTCAGTGTACCCACACAGGTGCTGTAGTGTGGTGACTAGGGGATTTCCACAGTAACTTCATTGCAGTGTTAATGTAAGCATACTTGTCACACTAATAAATAAAATATGTACATATAATTATAGATATATATATACATATAAAACTTAGGGCTAAGGGGAAAAGCTAAGAGGTGTGTAACTAATAAGATAGCTCTACCAAAGAGCCAGTACAGGCAAGCGACGCCAAATGGCCACCTTCTGTGACGTCTAATGCTATATGAGACGAGTATGGTTAATCTGATGAGCTGAATGTATGGCTGGAAATGCAATGATGGCTGTCGTGATGTAGATGAATATGGTCAAAAACTCCTTTAGGGCTGGGAAGGACTTGGGAATTAAGGGATATTGGTGGGGGAGGGGGATGTAGGTAATGGATTTGAAGCCCAAGATAAGCCATGACGGTAGTGAATGGCAGGGCAGGTTCAATGGGCTCTGTGGTCTCCTTCTGCTCCTTTGTTTTTATGTCCTCATGTTCTTATCCTCAAACTATTACTTTGTTCAGTATTATAGTGCGGGGCGGGGGGAAGGAGAAATGTTAAGGTTCTTCGACTTTTTCTTTCCTTCTCTTCATCAAATTGCCCTTTCCTTTACTTTGCATTCTGCCCCTGATTCGACCTTGAATTGAATATTCTGACAGGTAATGGTTCAAACTCTGCACTGCTTATTATCATTTCTTCAGTTTGATTAGTTAAGGTGGTACATGCAGGTGCTTGCCCCAGATGCTCTATGGAGGACTCTGCTCTTTTTCTACGGCTGGCTGACAGTAACTTCAAGTGCAAAAGCCCGCAAATAGTCCGTGGTGAATTGTGAGAATAAAGAATGGATCTAAACCAATATTGATTTGGCCATGATAAATGCCGGCAGATCCAGGAATAATGGTCACATGTCATTGATAGATACCCTACAGTGCAGAAAGAGGCCATCTGGCCCATCGAGTCTGCACCGACCACAATCCCACCCAGGCCCTACCCCCATATCCCCACACATTTACCCATTAATCCCTCTAACCTACACATCTCAGGACACTAAGGGGCAATTTTAGCATGGCCAATCAGCCTAACCCGCACATCTTTGGACTGTGGGAGGAAACCGGAGCACCCGGAGGAAACCCACGCAGACAAGAAGAGAATGTGCAAACTCCACACAGGCAGTGACCCAATCCGGGAATCGAACCCAGGTCCCTGGAGCTGCGAAGCAGCAGTGCTAACCACTGTGCTATCACTGTGCAGTAACAAAATTCGTATGACGCCATTCTTAATGGCGGAACCATTTTAAGCTAGGCTCACTCCCGGCACAATTAGACAAAAGTTCCAAAACTCCCCATTTGTAGATTGGATCGAAATTGGGATCTCTCCTTTTCCCAGCAAATGTACAACAATCAAGTCAATTAACATAGAAACATAGAAACTAGAAGCAGGAGTAGGCCATTTGGCCCTTTAGGTCTGCTCCGCCATTCATTTTGATCATAGCTGATCATCAAGTTCAATATCCGAGCTATATCTAATTTCTTCTTGAAATCAGACAACATTTTGGCCTCAACTACTTTCTGAGGTAATGAATTCCACACATGCACCACCCTCTGGGTGAAGAAATTTCTCCTCACCTCAGTTCCAAAAGGCTTACCTCTTATCCTCAAACTATTACTCCTAGTTCTGGACTCTCCCACCACTGGGAACACTCTTTCTGAATCTAACCCTGTTAGAATTTTCTAAGTTTTTATGAGATACCCTCTCGCTCTTCTAATCTTCAGTGAATATAATCCTAACCGACTTAGCCTCTCCTCATATGACAGACCTGCCATCCCAGGAATCAGCCTGG
Organism: Mustelus asterias; assembly: GCF_964213995.1. Taxonomy (NCBI): domain Eukaryota; kingdom Metazoa; phylum Chordata; class Chondrichthyes; order Carcharhiniformes; family Triakidae; genus Mustelus; species Mustelus asterias. The sequence goes on from NC_135814.1 coordinate 12,942,105, forward strand.
TCAACCTTCACTGTGCTCCCACTATAGCAAGGACATCTTTCCTCAGATAAGGACACCAAAACTGCAAACTTAATGAGAATGGACTAAGTGGCAAGGAAATACAGGGGCTGACTAATCCATCTTGCCTGCCGCAGGAATCATAGCGGGCGAGACAGAAAATTTAGCGAACCTTTTAATGGTCCGTTGAACTTGGACGGGAATTTCTGCTCTTGGGGTATGTGCGCCTGGAGAATCCTGTCCAGGGAAGATGATTGGTCTTTGAGTATTACAAGGAATGGGTGACAAATGAGATGGCTTTCTCAGCAACAGTATGGAGCTGATGACTTCCTCCAAGACTGAACGCAAATAAAAATACTCATTACCCTTTTTAGTATTAATTCTTTCCTGCAATTCCTATAATTAAGAAAGATATGTATTTGTGCCAAGTATAAAATATTTATTTCTGAAGCCTGTTTCATTCTCAATTCCATGCTTATACTAATCTGCGCTGGCAATATTTGCTAATTAGCCTACCAATTACTGATCAGCCGGGCGTATTAAACTTCTGGCATTGGGAACTTTCCCAAGGATAGCATCAACCAGGATCAGTCATTTTCTATTCCTTCTGTGTCGTTTGACTGTGGTTTTACAGCAATCACAGTCCATTGAATTACCGGACCAACATTCGATTCCTTTGCTTCCTTCAAGCTGTCTAAACTACTGATGAAACAGTGATGTTCATTTATTTTTCACTTTTAAAGAAAATACGCCAAGGGATTTTAAGCAGTTATAATGTAAGAGTTGCGCAAAATCACCAAAGACCGAGGAGGGATGAGGTGGAGAGGTTTAGCAGGGTCGCTTCTACCAGCCCTCGAAGGAAACTTTAAGGCCTCCCCTGCTCCCTCTCCATTCTCCTAATTCCACTTGTCATTTCCCCAACCGATCAACTTACTTGGCTCCTGGGGAAGGGATCCCAAGAGACATGAATGTGACCTACATCACAGAATTTTGTTTGTTTTCTACAGCGCAGGAGGAGGCCATTGGGCCCATTGTGTCAGCACGGACTCTCCGAATGAACACTTTACCTTATGTTATTTTCTTGCCTTCTCTCGCTATTACACTGCACATTGTTCTTTCTCAGATAACAGTCTAATTCCCTTTTGGACACCTCGATTGAACCTGGCTCTAACAAACTCTCAGGCAGTGCATTCCAGACCTTCAGATAACACTTTAATTCCCTTTTGGACAGCTCACTTGAACCTGTCTCCACCAAAATCTCAGACCGTGCATTCCAGACCTTAACCACTCACTGTCTGAAAAAGCTTTCTCTCATATCCCCTTGTTCCTTTTACCACTTGTTTAAAATCTCATTTTAAACCCTTTTACGAGTGGGAACAGTTTCTCGCTATCTACTCTATCCAAAACCCAAATGATTTTGAATGGCTCTATCAAATCTCCTCAGCTTTCTTTTCTCCAAGTAAAATTGGCCTAACATGTCCAATCCATCTTCATAGCTCCCAAGTTCCTCATCCCTTGAACCATTCGTGTGAGTCATTTTTGCACTCCCTTCAATGCCTTCACATCTTCCCTACACTGCAGCACCCACAACTGGATACAATGCTCCAGCAGAGGCTGAACCAGTGTCTTATGCAAGATCAATATTACCTCCTTGCTCCTGTACTCTCTGCCTCTATTAGTAAAGCAAGGCCTACTGTATGCTCCACTAACCACTCTCTCAACCTGTCCTGCCACCTTCAATGACTTATGCGCACATGCACCCAGGTCCCTTAGCTCCTGTACACCTTCTAGAGCTGTATCCTTTACTTAAATTGTCTTTCTATGTTCTTCCTACCAAAATCATAGAATCCCAACAGTGAAGAAGGAAGCTTTCGGTCCATTGAATCTGCAAAGGGTCTCTGAAAGAACATCTTTCCCTCCCCCCTATTCTTATAACCCCATACATTTACCTCACTAATTCCCCCTAACTTATGCATCTTGGGTCACTAAGGGACAAAATCTAACGTGGCCAATCCACCGAACCTACACATCCTTGGATTGTGGGTGAAAACTGGAGCATCCGGAGGAAAACCACGCAGACACAGGAAGAATGTGGAAACTCCACACACACAGGCATCCAAGACTGGAATTGAACCCGGGTCCCTGGCACTGTGAGGCAGCAATGCACTTCACATTTCTCCCAGTGAACTTCATCTGTCATCTGTCTGCCCATTCCACCAACTTGCCAATGTCCTTTTGAAGTTCTGCACCTGCCTCTTTAACATTCACCATGTTTTCAAGTTTCATATCATCCCAAAATTTTGAAATTGTGCCCTATACACCAAGGTCTAGGTCATTAATATGTCAGGAAAAGCCAGGATCCCAACACCGACCCCTGAAGAACTCCATTGCAGACCTTCCTCCAGCCTGGAAAACATCAATTAACCACGACATGGTGTTTCCTGTCACTCAGTCATTTTCATATCCATGTTGCTACTTTCCCTTTTATTCCATGAGCTCACAAGTCTATTGTGTGGAACTCGATCAAATGCCTTTTGAAAATCCATGTCAACAGCATTGTCATTATCAACCTTCCCTGTTATCTCCTCAAAAAACATCAACAAGTTAGTCAAACATGATATTAATGAATCAATGCTGGCTTTCCTTACTTATACTGCACTTGGAATCATAGAATCCCCACAGTGCAGGAAGCCATTTGGCCCATCGAGTCTGCACCGACTCTCTGACAGAGTATCTTACCAAGGCCCTGTCTCCCACCCTATCTCCATAATCCCACACATTTACCATAGCTAAGCCATCTAACCTACACATCTTGGGACACTAAGAGGCCAGACAGAATCCAGGCAGCGTAGGGATCACCAGAGTGTAACATTGAAGTCCAAGAGAGTCAGAGTGAAGGAGGAAACACACCTTTTTTTAGAGCATTAACTGCCATAAAGCAGGTAAGTTTGAAAGTCCCACTGAAAATGACAGGCCAGGGAGAAGATAAGTGTCTAAAATAAGTGATTCAGGCCCTCATTCTGTGGCTGCAGAAGCACCGAACTATTCCCCTAAAAATCAATTCACCCATCACTGGTGCTCTGCCAGACTTCCTTGCAACGCCCTGTACAGATGAGCTACCCGCAGTGCCATGTATTTTGCTCTGGCTGTGCTTCACAGATGAACATCATTCCTACCAATAATCAGAACTGATTACTGGTTGGAGAGTATGAGGCACTCAGTGGACTCCTGTACTACATGCCTGTTCATTTTGACTGTCTGATGGTTATCCATTTTCTTTCTGCCTGCATACACTTGCAGGGTGACAACTGTGCTATCCATGAAGCTCTCAAACACGTGGGTGCACCACAGTGCTCCAACTTATGAGACTTCCTGCACAAATGGCTATCCAAGACATGGGAAAGTGGCTTAGAATTCCCACATCGCACAGGATGTGCACTCTCAGTTTTAGAGCAACCCTGCTATTTCTCTATTTATTGCTGATAAGTTTGCTACTGCTCATACATTTACTAACGGCAATAAACATCACCAATACTAAGACAGCTTTACCAATACTAATAAACATTACACTATTAATAAACTTTACTAATACTGGTAAACCATGCTAATACTTAATTCACCTGACAAGTGGTATTAAACTTTACTTAAAAATAGAGGCTGGAATTTTCCAGCTGTTCAGGCCAGCGGGATATTCTGGCCACACTGATGGTGCACTCCTGCCATGGGTCACTCAGCAGCATGGGGTGGATTCAATGGGAAATCCCATTGACAGCGATAGCTGGCAAACGGCATAGTGCCTCCCGCCACGAGAAACACGCTGCGGGTAGACCAGAAAATCCCCCCAGAAGGTGAGACTCACCAGTTACGTATTTGTACTTGTTATTAATAGTCAATAGTTTTAATTATTTGTTCAACTCCCAGTTCAATCCCGAAGAGCAGTGCTCACCAACCAATCACCAATTTCCCGTGATGTTACTATTGGCTTTTATTCCAACTCAGGCACTCCTGTTCCTCTCTGTCACACTCCCCAGGCTTTAGTATCGACCCTCACTTGTATTTCTCCAGCAGATCTGCCTCCCTCCCTGAGGGTAAGTGTTGTGGGCCTCACTCCTCAAGTTTTCTTTATCCACTCCTGGCTGCGTGTCCCCTGCATCCATGTCCACCCTTCGCCTAACATCGCTGATGCAGAGAGGCATGGTACATTTAGAATGTACCATGTCCTGGTACATTTAGAATGAGGCCCAGAGTTAAAACGGCTGCAGTAGCCTTATGCTCGTTGCTCATCCCAAGTTAAAATTGAGGCTGCATTTCCCACCTTTTAGAATAGGATCTTCGAATCGAATCATAGAATCCATGTGGTGCAGAAGGAGGCCATTCAGCCTATCAAGCCTGCACTGACAACAATCACACCCAGGACCTATCCCCATATTTACTCTGACACTAAGGGGCAATTTAGCACGGTCAATCAACCTAATCCACACATCTTTGGACTGTGGGAGGAAACTGGAACACCCGGAGGAAACCCACGCGGACACAGGGGAGAACATGCAAACTCCACACAGACAGTCACCCGAGGCTGGAATTGAACCTTGATCCTTGGCGCTGTGAGGCAGCAGCACTAACCAGTGTACCCCTTTTATGCTGTGTAAAAATAAGCTTTTACTTAACAAACTAAAGCCTGACAATCTGATTGAATTCCTTGATAAATTAAGAATGCCTCAGGCTCCTTGTTTGAAACACATTATCACATTATGAGCGACCTTTCAAATTAAGTTGTCTGAATTCCGGCACCCTCTGGAAAACATTTCAAAATAAGAACATTGGAAAGGAGACAAAATTGGATTCTGTCAATAAAATAAAAGAACAATAAACCTTTGGGTAATTAAATGAAAATGGTAAATGATTAAATTTTCATCCATTTAATACGCCTCTTAAACTTTAAATGATTTTAATTTCAATCGAAACTGCGCGTGACTTCAAAAACCTTTGATAACGGACTCCAGTTCCATAGATTGGTTTCACTTAATTTTATTTGTCCTCCTTTCCAGTTTTTTTTTTCCAATCAGAATGAATTTCTGTTACAGGATTGATGCGTTGAATATGCTCTTAAATGAAGAGCAAAGCATGCCCCATGGCTACTGATATGCCATCACATTTATGTCATTGGGGATATGTCTCCAGTCCATGAGTCTTAGAAACTTTATTACAATAGTGCACTGCTAATGCAAAGTGTCAGCCATTCTTTCTCTATTATTTTCATGCTTTTGTGGAGCAGTTTCTGAAGTCATGATGCTTTCCTAACCGTTGATGGTCCTTTACCAATTTACCAAGCCTGTCATATGATGATGTCAGGCATTATACAAATGCCGCTTGTTCCATTCCATTGTATAGGCCAGTGTTCCTTCAATACTGGCACAGTGGCAAGCGCCAGGCATCTAGGTTCGATTCTGGCCTTGGGTGACTCTCTGCGTGGAGTTTGCACATTCATAGAATCCCTATAGTGCAGAAGAGACCATTTGGCCCATCGAGTCTGCACTGACTCTCTGACAGAGTATTTTCAACAGGCCCTAACTCCCCTCCCTTTCACGGTAACCCGACACATTTACCATGGCTAATCCATCTAACCAATGCATCTTGGGACATTAACAGGAGAATTTCACAGTAACTTCATTGCAGTGTTAATGTAAGCCTTACTTGTGAGTAATAATTAAACTTTTGAAAAGGTAACTTACCATGGCCAATCCACTGAACTTGCACATCTTTGGACTGTGAGAGGAAATCGGATAAACTGGAGGAAACCCATGCAGACATGGGGAGAAAGTTCAATCTCCACTCCGACAGCCACCCAAGGTTGGGATTGAACCCGGGCCCCTTGAGCTGTGAAGCAGCAGTGCTTACCACTGTGCCACCTTAATTCTCCCCTTGTCTTTGTGGGTTTTCTCCAGGTGCTCTGGTTTCCTCCCACAGTCCAAAGACGTGCAATTTAGGTATATTAGCCATGGTAAATTGCCTCATAGTGTTTTAAGATGTGCAGTTTAATGGGTTGGCCATGCTAAATTGGCCCTTAGTGTCTCTAGATGTGTAGGTTAAGGGGATTAGCCATGGTAAATTCACAGGATTACGGGGATAGGGCAGGGGAGGAGGCCTGGGTAAGATACTCAGCATGTGGAGATGCCGGCGTTGGACTGGGGTAAACTTCAGGTCCTGAAGAAGGGGCTTGGAGCTCCGAAAGCTTGTGTGGCTTTTGCTACCAAATAAACCTGTTGGACTTTAACCTGGTGTTGTTAAACTTCTTACTAAGATACTCAGCCACAGAATCAGTGCAGACTCTATGATTCTATGAATACCATTGGATTTAATCACTGACAAATCAATCCTTATCTTCAATGGTGATGATTTTAGCATTGATTATTTTCAGAGCAGTTAGTTTTTGTCAAACGTATAGTCATCAGGGTAGACCAGATTATTTTGCTGCCTCTCCATCTCCACAGATCCTATATTCAATAAGTGTGTAAACTCCACAAAGGAACAGTTCAGATCCCCGATGTTACAGCAATGCAAGATTGACCATCCTGAAGGATCAGGTCTGCTAGGACTTGGACCCAGGAAGCTCCATGCAAAATCCACAAGAAACGTCAGTCACAAACAAATGATTCACAGGCTCTTACTCCTGCGGGTTGGGAGCTTTGTTATTTTTTTTGTAAGCAAAAAAAACACTATTTCTGGTTGCATCACAGCTTGGTATGGCTTCTACTCTGTCCAAGACCACAAGAAATACAAAGGGTCGTGAATGAAGACCAGTCCATCACTCAAACCAGCCTTCTATCCATTTACACTAAGAGTGGCATGGTGGCACAATGGTTAGCACTGCTGCTTCACAGCGCCAGAGACCCGGGTTCGATTGCTGGCTTGGGTCACTGTCTGTGTGGAATTTGCACATTCTCCCTGTGTCTGTGTGGGTTTTCTCCGGGTGCTCCGTTTTCCTCCCACAGTCTGAAAGACATGCCCGGTTAGGTACATTGACCTAAACAGGTGCCAAAGTGTGGCAACTAGTGGAATTTCACAGTAACTTCATTGCAGTGTTAATGTAAGCCGTACTTGTGACTAATAAATAAACTTTAAACTTTTTACACGTCCCGCTGCCTCAGAAAAGCAGCCACCATAATCAAGGACCCAATGCACACCGGACATACTCTCTTCCACTTTCTTCCGTTGGGAAAAAGGAACCGAACTCTGAGATCATGTACGAAGCGACTCAAGAACAGCTTCTTCCCTGCTGCCTTCAGACTTTTGAATGGATCTACCTCGCACTAAGTTGATCTTTCTCTACACCCTAGCTATGACTGTAACACTACATTCTCCACTCTCTCCTTTCCTTCTCTATGTACGGTATGCTTTGTCTGTACAGCGTGCCAGAAACAATACTTTTCACAGTATACTAATACGTTTGACAATAATAAATCAAATCAAATAAAATCAAGTGATGATGTACAGTCCATTATATCCTGCTCTATTCCAGGACGTGCTGACAATATAGGAAGCTCAATTCACTTCAGTCTCCCCAAACCCGAGAATGGAGGAATGAAATGAGGTGAAATTTTCTTGATCATAAACCCACCATCTTTCTCAGAGAGTGGGCCTCAGGCAAGTATAGAGTTGGGCTTGGTTGAGAGTTGCACATGATCAATGAACTTGCTGAGACTCATCACATTGGTTCACAGAGGAAGGATGAGAATCGTTGGGAATTATTCTCCCAAAATGAGTCACTATCACCAAGAAAGAAAATGAGAAATTGAGGTGGAATTTTTAATACCGCAAAAACTGTATCTAAATATTTGAAAGACATAAAATAGGGCTGTAACAGATTATGCAGTGTTTGTACTGGTTATGGGAGAGTCATTACCATAATATTACAAAATAGATATAGATTGCTAGGTCTGACAGTCAATTGATCTAAAAACACCGACAATCTTTCCATTACCAGATGCAATGATTCCTCAGGAAAGTAATAAGGGATGCAATACCACTTTGGGAGAGTATTATGATTCAGAGATTTGACAAGAATGGAAGGAGCAGAGATTTGCAATGGTGACAGAATCGTAACAATGCAGCTCTTGAGCTATTCAGAGGTAGATTTTGATAACCCAGAGGTTCGTGGTCAGGAACATCCTTAAGTAGTACATTGTGAGGAAAGCTGCATTGGTCGAGCAGGTCAAACTCAGGACAAGTCAATGAATTGGACATGGAAAGTAGTGACCATAATCTCATTGTTCTCACACTGAAAATAGATCTTTAAAAAAAGCAAATAGTTAATTTCTGAGATAAGTGGGGACTTAACCCAAATTAGTTGACAAATTGGCAAGTCAGAGGTTTACAACATGGAAACAGGCCCTTCAGCCCAACTTGTCCATGCAACCTAGTTTTTACCACTAAGCTAGTCCCAAGCACAGTGGTTAGCACTGCTGCTTCACAGCTCCAGGGACCTGGGTTCGATTCCCGGCTCGGGTCACTGCCTGTGTGGAGTTTGCGCATTCTCCTCGTGTCTGTGTGGGTTTCCTCCGGGTGCTCCGGTTTCCTCCCACAGTCCAAAGATGTGCGGGCTAGGTTGATTGGCCATTGTAAAATTGCCCCTTAGTGTCCTGAGGTTTGTAAATTAGAGGGATTAGCGGGTAAAAATATGTAGGGATATGGGGGTAGGGCCTGGGTGGGATTGTGGTCGGTGCAGACTCGATGGGCCGAATGGCCTCTGCCTGCACTGTAGGGTTTCTATGATTCTATGATTTCAATTGCCCACATTTGGCCCATATCCCTCTATATCCATCTTAGCCAAAAGAAGGATCAAGAATACAAAATATTTCTTTTGACTTACTTGAAGGGAATCATTTTCAGGATTCTGCTGGGTAAAAGGGCAGGGGAAATGAATTCATTGGATAGTATATTCAAAGGTCTCCCAGTCCCACCACTGTCGATGCATTTCCCCATTGGTCACACCCTCCACCGCTGGGGAACTGACAGTGCCTTCGATAGGACCAGACGATCCCACTAGTAGGAATGGCTGAAAAATCCCACTTTTTGGGTGGAATTTTCCCGTCCTGCCCGCCATTGGAATTGCAGCAGGTGGGACACGGACTATGCAAAGGTCCGCTGACCTTGGGTGGGATTTTCTGATCTTAGGGCAAGTACGGCCAGGAAATCTCATCTTTCATCTCTGCATTCAGTGGCATCTGCACTCCTCCATCCACTCCACCGATCTATTTTGACCTTTTCCATCTTTTCTCATTTCTTCCATGTCATTTTGGTATATACCAGTACAGTTTAACACAATTATTCTTGTGTCTTTCTCCACATGATTTGTTAGTGGAAAAAGGGGGTTCCAATATAACACACAAGATCTAGTCCTATTCTTTATTTTTTGTTGCAAAAGCTATTTCCTTATTGTTTCTTCATGTTCCTTTTAGTCCCATACCTTCTTCATACCAAGTGTCTTATTTGGCACCTCAACAACTTCTTATGAAAATCACGGTCCTCAATGTAAACACAACAAAGGAGATTGTCATCGACTTTAGGAAGCATAAAGGAGAACATGCCCCTGTCTACATCAATGGGGACAAAGTAGAAAGGGTCGAGAGCTTCAGGATTTTAGGTGTCCAGATCACCAACAACCTGTCCTGGTCCCCCCATGCCGACACTATAGTTAAGAAAGCCCACCAATGCCTCTACTTTCTCAGAAGACTAAGGAAATTTGGCATGTCAGCTACGACTCTCACCAGCTTTTACAGAAGCACCATAGAAAGCATTCTTTCTGGTTGTATCACAGCTTGGTGTGGCCCAAGACCGCAAGGAACTACAAAAGGTCGTGAATGTAGTCCAATCCATCACGCAAACCAGCCTCCCATCCATTGACTCTGTCTCCACTTCCTACTGCCTCGGCAAAGCAGCCAGCATAGTTAAGGACCATATGCACCCTGGACATTCTAAAAGATACAAAAGTCTGAGGTCATGTACCAACCGACTCAAGAACAGCTTCTTCCCTGCTGCTGTCAGATTTTTGAATGGACTTATCTTGCATTAAGTTGATCTTTCTCTACATCTTAACTATGACTATAACACTACATTCTGCACTCTCTCGTTTCCTTCTCTATAAACGGTATGTTTTGTCTGTATGGCGCGCAAGAAACAATACTTCTCACTCTAAATACATGTGACAATAATAAATCAAATCAAATCACTACCTTTACCATTCCATTACATTCCATTTCTGACTTCCTAAAAACATTTCAGCTAATGTCGTCAAGAATGACAAGCCCTTCTCATGTCCTATGCTGACTTTTACTGATTAGCTGATGCCTCTCTACCTGGTCAATCATTTTATCCTGAATTCTCACTCCTTCGGCACAATTCCCAATCCTGGAATTTTGGAGAAAAGTTGGAATTTCTCAGTATCCCTATGTCCATGCCTGACAACTTCTTGAATTCAAGTTCCATTTGGTTCAGAGGGTTTCTGTTTGAATATCAATATAGAAGTGGCTTTCCCATATTCTTTGCAAGCACATTTACAAATGAACATACTGATGAACAATTTGGAAGTAGGAGCCATTTGGCCCCTCAAACTTGATTCAACATTCAATAAGATCATGGCTGGTCTGATTGTAGTCTCAGTGTCAGCATCATGTCTATTCCTGATACCCTTTGACTCCTTTGTAGGGAAAGAATCTATCTACCCCTGCCTTGGATGTATTCAATGACCCTGTCTCTTCTTATCTGGAGAAGAGAGTTCCGTAGACTCAAGATCCCTTGAGAGAAAAAAAAGTATCTTCATTTTCCTCTCAAACGGCCGAACTCTTATTTCTAAACTGGATCCCCCAGTTATGGTCTCTCCCATTTCAGGAATCAGTTGAGTGAACATTGTCTAAACTGCTTCTAATGCATTTATGGCTCTTAAATCAGAGATAGAAATAGGGCGGCACGGTAGCATGGTGGTTAGCACTGCTGCTTCACAGCTCCAGGGACCTGGGTTCGATTCCCGGCTTGGGTCACTGTCTGTGTGGAGTTTGCACATTCTCCTCGTGTCTGCGTGGGTTTCCTCCAGGTGCTCCGGTTTCCTCCCACAGTCCAAAGATGTGCGGGTTAGGTTGATTGGCCATGCTAAAAAAAAAATTGTCCTTAGTGGCCTGAGATGCGTAGGTTAGAGGGATTAGTGGGTAAATCTGTAGGGATATGGGGGTAGGGCCTGGGTGGGATTGTGGTCGGTGCAGACTCGAAGGGCCGAATGGCCTCTTTCTGTACTGTCGGGTTTCTATGATTCTAAATAAAGGGACGAAAACTGTACACAGTGCACTGAGATCTCACCAATGTCCTGTACAAATATAACAACACTACTCTATTTTGATATTTCCCTTTGCAATGAATAACGGCCCCTTTGTCTTTCTATACCAGTGCACTCACCTTTTTGACACATGTTCTGCACTCCCTCTCCATTTAGATAATATGCTGCTTTTCCATTTTTCTTGCCTAACAAACAGGTTCACATTTTGCTGTATTATTTTCCAAATTTATGCCCACTCATTAACCTATCTGGACCCCATTGCAGACCCCTTATATCCTCTTCACAGCTTACTTCCCTACCTATCTCTGTGTCATCAGCAAATTTAGCAACAATACATGTGGTCCCTTTATCCAAGTCATTGATGTAGCTTGGGAATATTTGAGGACCCAGCAGAGAATTCCTGTTGCACTCCACTTGTTACATCATGCCAATCCTGTCAGCTAGCCAATCCTCCATCCATGATAATATGTTACCCCTTACACCATGAGCTCTTTTCTTTTGTATAGTAACCTTTGATGTTGCATCTTGTTAAGTGCCTTCTGGAATCTAAATACCCCTCATTCTTAGATTTCCCTTTCTCCATGTCGGACTGTCAATTTTCTCTCAGATATGAGATTATACCGTCATCTCAAAATGGTTTCACCACTTCTTTGGCAAAATGGTTACTCATTCGGTGACTCTATGAGAATTTGCTGTTTCTCAATTGTGCTTGCTTTTAACATTTAACCATAGAATCCCTATAGTGCAGAAGGAGGCCATTTGGCCCAATAAATGTCTGCATCGATCACCCAGACCCTATCCCCCCCCCCAGACCCTATCCCCAGAACCCCATGTACTTAACCTAGCTAGTCTCCCTGACACAAAGGGGCAACTTAGCCTGGCTAATCCACCTAAGCTGCATACCTTTGGACTGTGGGAGGAAACCGGAGCACCCGGAGGAAACTCACGCATATACGAGGAGAATTTGCAAACCTAACATAGACAGTCACCTGAGGCCGGAATTGAACCCGGGTCCCTGGCGCTGTGAGGCAGCAGTGATAACCACTGTGCCAGTTCACCCCTAATCTCATGTGATTTAATCTGTTGCACCAGCCTGCCATGAGGGACCTTATCAAATGTACTATGGGAGAAGGAGTGTGTTAAAGAATTCGTACAAGTATGATGGGCTGGATGGCCTCTGAACGCCGCCAAAGTATTTTTCTGTATTATCCATCAATATTTCGCAAGCACCACATTTCTTTCTTCTAACCTTACTATCCATGTAATTCAGGCATTTTAAATGTAGTCCCTTGTTGTTGAATGTGCCTAATGTCTTATTTTATACTTAAATATTTTATAACACTTAACATGTATATCTCTGCCACATCAAACTTTTACATCTCCACAGCCTTTCCTCCCCCTGCTGTCTCACTGCTGCTTCTGGTGTTTCGACAGCGCAGAGGAAAGGAAATTCTGTCAGTTGAATGTTTGAAACCAGTATACATTAATGTTCACAGGAACCAAAAGGTGACTGCACACTTGCCTCGAGCATTGAGTCAAGGATGATGGACAGCAGGCAGGAAAGTGGAGTTAAGGCCACACTCGGGTCATCCAGATCTTATTAAATGGTGGAGCAGGCTCGAAGGAAAAAACATTAAAACGGGGAAATAAAAAAACTGGTCTGAACTGCTTTTCCCTTCTTGGGGGCCTACTCCTGCTCCTATTTCTGAAGTTCTTATGCCTCCAAAAATGCTTGTTGTTCTGTGGCATTTACCAAGTATGCCCTTGTCTACTGGAGTATAAAGCTTTCAGAGGCCATTCAGTCCATCATACTTGTACGAATTCTTTTACACACTTCTTCTCCCATAGTACATTTGATAAGGTCCCTCATGGCAGGCTGGTGCAACAGATTAAATCACATGAGATTAGGGGTGAAGTAGCCAGATGGATTCAGAACTCGCTTGGCCATAAAAGGCAGAGGGTAGCGGTGGAAGGGTGCTTTTTGAATGGAGGTCTGTAACTAGTGGTGTTCCGCAGGGATCAGTGCTGGGACCTCTACTGTTGTAATATATGTAAATGGCTTGGAAGAAAACATAGCTGGTCTGATTAGCAAGTTTGCAGATTATACTCAGATTGGCGGATTTATGGATAGTGATGAAGATTGTCAGAGAATACAGCAAGATATAGATCGGCTGGAAAATTGAGCGGAGAAATGACAGATGGAATTTAATCCGGACAAATGTGAGCTGATGCATTTTGGTGGATCCAATTCAGGTGGGAGCTATAAAATAAATGGCAGAGGAGCCATCAGGAAGATAGACACACAGAGAGATCTGGGTGTGCAGGTCCACAGATCTTTAAAACAGGCAGCACAGGTGGAAAAGGTGGTGAAGAAAGCATATGGCATGCTTGCCTTCATCGGCTGGGGCATCGAGTATAAAAGTTGGCAAATTATGTTACAGTGTAATAAACATTCCTGAGGCCACATTTGGAATACTGTGTCCAATTTTGGTCCAATCTCAGTTACCAGAAGGATGTGGAGGCTTTGGAGAGAGTACAGAAAAGGTTTACCAGGATATTGCCTGGTATGGAGGGTATTAGCTATGAGGAGAGATTGAATAAACTGGGATTGTTCTCCCTGGAAAGACGGAGGCTGAGGGGGCGACCTGATAGAAGTTTATAAAATTATGAGGGGTATAGATAGGGTGAACAGTTGGAAGCTTTTTCCCACGGCAGAAATGGCAATCACAAGGGGGCACAAGTTCAAGGTAAGGGGGCAAAGATTCAATGGGAATGTGTGGGGAAGTTTTTTACACAGAGAGTGGTGGGGGCCTGGAATGCACTGAGGTGGTTGAGGCAGACACATTAGCGACATTAAGACTTATCTGGGTAGACACATGAACAGCCGGGGAATAGAGGGATACAGGCGGTTGGTTTAGATAGGACAACGTGATCGGCGCAGGCTTGGAGGGCCGAAGGGCCTGTACCTGTGCTGTATTGTTCTTTGTTCCGCAAATTTATCATTTTTAGTTTACGTCCAATGTATTTTTTGAAAATTACGACTGACCCTTCCTTTGGGCCATGGATTTCAGGCAATAATAACTTGCTGCCAAGAAGCAATTCTACTCAACTCCTAGATCTCTTGCAAGTTATCTGAAAATGATGATGTCTGTTTACTGACCCCTCCTACCAGCGAAAACAGTATTTCCCTCCCCAAACCCTTTATAAATTTATATAACACGATGGAAACTCTCCTGAACCACCTGTGCCCAAAGAGGAACAATCTCAGTTACTCCTCTGTCTGTCCAAATAACTGAAGTCCCTTTTTGCTGTTTACAGCCTGACCACAGCGCTGTATAATTTCAGCATGACCTCTTTCAATTTGTATCATTATATCAGCTATGTGAATCTGTTTTCAATTTTCTTTGCTTCCTGCTCCATTTAAACATGAAAAGTGAAGTACAAAGCCCAATAATAGTCTTAGATCTCTTTCGGCTTCACTTTGGTTACTTAGACCTCTTCTGTCATGTGCGCCACTGCCATTCTTACATTCACTTCACCATGTTAAATCTTATTTGACACACCAATCAAGCTATTTTCAAATTTTCTCTCAAATCATTTACTCGTTATCCCTCTACACTCTGTTGTCACCCTCCGCCCGCACCCCACCCCACCTCCGCCTCCCTTCCCCCAGCAAACTGAACAGGTTTGGTATCCTTTGTGTGATGTTAGTGTACCTTTAAAGGTTTTTTTTTTAAACTCATGCTCACAGTCTTAGGTGATGTCATTGTTGGGGGGGGGAGAAAAAAACTGGGCAACTCAGGTGACAAGGATTTCATTTTCAGTTTCAGTTTGGAACTGCAGGTTTGAGTTGTTAGTTTTAGAAGGGACAGCAAGCTAAAAAGAAGTGTTTTCCCTCTCTCCCTGTTGTTTTGAAAATTCTGTTGTTTAGCTGAAAACTAGATCTTGCTTTCCTGAAGTGTGAAGCTCTGCTGCTGTTGGGGGCTGGACCAGAGTCTCTCTCTGGTGTTTTGGGAAGCTGTCTTGTCTTCAAACTGTTCTGAGTCTCAAGAGCATTTGACTGCAGAATTCAACTAATGGCCTGGAGCCCAGTATCACGTGAGCATTAGTCTGTGCTGTGTTAGACCTGTGAAAAGGGTCTTGTGTTTATGGGATTGGTTTTGATTAGGACAGCTTATTCATTGAAGATTATACGTTATCATGATTGTTTGTTTCTTGTTTATAATTGATAAGATCATGAATGTAGCCCATCCATGCAAACCAGCCTCCCATCCATTGACTCTGTCTACACTTCCCACTGCCTCGGGAAAGCAGCCAGCATAAGTAAGGACCCCTCGCACCCCGGATATTCTCTCATCAACCTTCTTCCTTCGCGAAAACGATACAAAAGTCTGAGGTCACGTACCAACCGACTCAAGAGCAGCTTCTTCCCTGCTACTGTCAGACTTTTGAATGGACTTACCTTGCATTAAGTTGATCTTTTTCTACCCCCTAGCTATGACTGTAACACTACATTCTGCACTCTCTCATTTATTTCTCTATGAAAGATATGTTTTGTCTGTATAGCGCGCAAGAAACAATACTTTTCACTGTATGTTAATACACGTGACAATGATAAATCAAATCAAAAAGTTCTTGCGAATTTTCTTACGATACATGTTAACTATATTCTTAAATAAACTTTGTTTGATAGAAGCTCCCTAGTAGGTCACTTGAATCAGACCTGAAGTGAAACATCTCATGCTTATCCTAGCCCAAATTCAAAATGCAAAACTTATGATTCAGGAGGGCTTCATAAAACACTTTGGAGCTTCGAACCTTAACCATAACGTTTGTCAATGTGACTGTATTCATTACACAAAGTGAAATGAGGCACAACTAGGAGCTTGACAATTATTTCTGTAAATAAGCCAATTATGAAATTTGGTTATCTGCCACGATACTGTCTCTATGCTGATCTAGAGGCCCCAGTGGTTTTGTGTGGCATGGATTCTGTGAGATGAAGCTGTGAACTAACATTCCCTATTCCGATAAATGTTAGTTATAAACGATGGCTCAATCTATTTTATGTCACATAAAGCTATTTTATAAAGAAAAGCTGCCACAGAACACTTTTTCAGAAATTATAAACTTGTTAACTTGTTGTGGACCAGTCAATCATATTGTTTTATATGCTTTTCATGTCACAGAGCGCTACAACTTTTATTTATATCACACCCGCGTTAACATGGCAAAATATTTCAAGGCACTTTACAGCACTAGCATGCAAAATTCGACACTGAGTCACATGAGATAAAGAGCACAATCTTATAGGCTCGCCACATCAGTCGATCAGTGTGGGGAGCTGGGAGTATAATGTGAAAGGCCTATTAACATTGATTTGACTGCATTAACGTCTACTTACCGGGTTAGTCATGACTGTTTCCACCCTCATGGATGCTTCCCCCTTAGAATCACAGAATCACAGAATCCTACAGTGCAGAAGAAGCCCTTCGGCCCATCAAGTCTGCACTGACTCATGAAAGGCCCTGACCTGCCCACCTAATTCCACTTGCCAGCACTTGGCCCATAGCCTTGAATGTTATGGCGTGCCAAGTACTCATCCAGGTACTTTTTAAAGGATGTGAGGCATCCCGCCTCCACCACCCTCCCAGGCAGCGCATTCCAGACCGTCACCACCCTCTTGGGTAAAAACGGTTTTCCTCAAATCCCCCCAAACTTCCCACCCCTCACTTTTAACTTGCGTCCCCTTGTAACTGAGCCTTCAACTGAGTGGAACAGCTGCTCCCTATCCATCCTGTCCATACCCCTCATAGTCTTGAACATCTCAATTAGGTCGCCCCTCAGCCTTCTCTGCTCCAGAGAAAACAACGCAAGCCTATCCAACCTCTCTTCATAACTTAAATGTTCTGTCCCAGGCAACATCCTGGTGAATCTCCTCTGCACCCCTTCCAGTGCGTTCACGTCCTTCCTATAATGTGGTGACCAGAACTGCACGCATTACTCTGGCTGTGGCCTCACCAAGGTTCTATACAACTCTATCATGATCTCTCTGCTTTTGTAACCTATATCCCGATTGATAAAGGCGAGTGTGCCATATGCCTTTTTCACCACCCTATTTACTGGCCTTTCCACCTTGAGAGATCTAGGGACAAGATCCCTTTGTTCTTTGGAATTTCCTAGCCTCACACCTTTCATGATATACTTCCTTGTCAAATTATTCCTTCCAAAGTGTAATACTTCACACTTTTCAGGGTTAAATTCCATCTGCCACTTATCCGTCCATTTGACCTTCTCATCTATATCTTCCTGTAACCCAAGACACTTAACCTCACTGTCAACCACTCAGCCAATCTTTGCGTCATTGGCAAACTTACTAATCCAATTCCCCACTTAGCTGGCAAGACGTAACGTCAGCGAGAATCACTACCGGTTCACTGTTAGATTGGGGTGCAATAGCGCCCAAGCACTCTGAAATTGGCTTCACCAGCGTACTTAGCGTCCCACACCACCCCACCACCCTCACTCACTGGCTCAAAGCTCCCAGCTGTCAAAACAATTGACAGAGTGACGAAATACTGCAGTGCCGAGCTCGCCCAAAACACCAGCGCACCCGGGTTCCCGTTTTCACGTCGTTACGACACTTTGAAACCTTTTGGGAAAATCACCCCCAGTAGGTCTGAGGAGGGGTATTTTCAAAAGCATTTCAAAGGAGGAGAGAACATAAGAACATAAAAATAGGAGTTGAAGCAGACCAATCTTCTCTAACGTTCATTAAGATCATGGCTGATCTTGGGTTTCAACCCCATTTTCCCACCCGCTCCCAATATCCTTTAATTCCCAGAAAGACCAGGTAGGAAGATAAGAGTGATAAAAAGGTTTTGGGGGGTAAATGCCAGGACTTAAGGCCTAGACAGCTGGAGACATTGACAATGGAGTGGATGAAGAAAATTAGGGATGCACAAGATGCCGGAAAACAGAGTCCTTGGAGAATGGTAAAACTGCCTACACTTCCCGCTGCCTCGGAAAAGCAGCCAGCATAATTAAGGACCCCACGCACCCCGGACATTCTCTCTTCCACCTTCTTCCATCGGGAAAAAAATACATAAGTCGGAGGTCTCGTACCAACCGACTCAAGAACAGCTTCTTCCCTGCTGCTGTCAGACTTTGGAATGAAACCACTTCGCATTAAGTTGATCTTTCTCTACACACTAGCTATGACTGGAACACTACACTCTGCACTCTCTCCTTTCCTTCTCTATGAATGGTATGCTTTGTATAACATACAACAAACAATACTCTTCACTGTATACTAATGCATGTGACAATAATAAATCAGATCAAAAGCTGGAGGAAGTTACAGAAATAGGGAGGGTTGAATCCGCACAGAATAAGAATTTTAAAATCAAGGTCACGGTTGCATTTTTGGATACTTTCTGCACGCATTTTTTCTCCAGTTAAGCATCTCGGATCGCAGATCGTTAGAACCTTTTCTCCCTCCATTGCTTTCAGCTTCCCAGTATGTAACTAACTTTTGGTTAATGGGTTATGTCATCTATATTCGCATTAACTTTCTCAAACATAGAAGTTGGCAGAATTACCTTTCTTCGAGACCATGGCTTTTGCAAAAACTGTCAAACATTCATTGACAAAGAACAAAGAACAAAGAACAATACAGCACAGGAACAGGCCCTTCGGCCCTCCAAGCCCGCGCCGCTCCCCGGTCCAGGATTGAATCCTGAATCCAGGATCCCCGCCCAATTTTCCAGCCTATCTACATACCAATATCCTATCCACCGAGCTGTCCCTCACAGCTACGATGCTTTGTTCATTACAACCTATTAACTCACCCCCACCCCCCCATTCCAGACCATGTGATCTCCAGGGAGAGGCGAAAA
The DNA here is from genome assembly GCF_964213995.1 of Mustelus asterias. Taxonomy (NCBI): domain Eukaryota; kingdom Metazoa; phylum Chordata; class Chondrichthyes; order Carcharhiniformes; family Triakidae; genus Mustelus; species Mustelus asterias. Next base: position 12,961,326 of record NC_135814.1, read on the forward strand.
CCCAGAGTGAAAAACCCCAGGGCCAATATGGGGAAAAAAAATCTGGGAAATTCCTCTCCGACCCCCTGAGGCGATCGAAACGAGTCCAGGAGATCACAATGGCCCTGATCGGGAAATGCTTCCCAACCCTAGTCATTTCCACTTCCACAAACACCATATGAATTCCCTGCCCCCGAGACAGGTTCCCAACTATCCGCAGTCTCGCTCTGTACTGGCACCAGCAAGATGATCATAGAATGAAGCCTTGAAACGAGAAACAAGGAACAATTAGCCCGCGCCGCTCCCTGGTCCAGACTAGACCACTCTTTTGTATCCCTCCATTCCCACTCCGTTCATATAGCTGTCTAGATAAGTCTTAAACGTTCCCAGTGTGTCCGCCTCCACCACTTTGCCCGGCAACACATTCCAGGCCCCCATGACCCTCTGTGTGAAATATGTCCTTCTGATATCTGTGTTAAACCTCCCCCCCTTCACCTTGAACCTATGACCCCTCGTGAACGTCACCACCGACCCGGGGAAAAGCTTCCCACCGTTCATGGTTGTTGGACGTTCCGGGGTATAGATGTTTCACTAAGTGTAGGGAAGCTGGTAAAAGAGGTGGAGGAGTGGCATTGTTAATCAAGGATAGTTTAACGGCTGCGGAAAGGCACTTCGTGGGGGATCTGCACACTGAGGTAATATGGGCTGAAGTTAGAAATAGGAAAGGAGCGGTCACGTTGCTAGGAGTTTACTATAGGCCCCCAAATAGTAATAGAGATGTGGAGGAAGAAATTGCTAAGCAGATTATGGATATGTGTGGGGGTCACAGGGTAGTTGTCATGGGGGACTTTAACTTTCCAAATATTGATTGGAACCTTTGTAGGTCAAATAGTTTGAATGGGGCAGTTTTTGTGCAGTGTGTGCGGGAGGGTTTCCTGACACAATATGTGGATGGGCCGACTAGAGGTGAGGCCACATTGGATTTGGTACTGGGAAATGAACCGGGCCAAGTGTTAGATTTGGTTGTGGGAGAGCAATTTGGAGATAGTGACCACAATTCGGTGTCTTTTGTTATTGCAATGGAGAGGGATAGGGCCGTACGGCAGGGCAAGGTTTACAATTGGGGGAGGGGTAATTATGATGCGATTAGGCAAGAATTAGGGGGCATAAGTTGGGAACAGAAACTGTCAGAGAAAGGAACTAATGAAAAGTGGAACTTTTTCAAGGAACAAATACTGGATGTCCTTGATAGGTACGTTCCTGTCAGGCAGGGAGGAAATGGCCGAGTGAGGGAACCATGGTTCACAAAAGAGGTGGAATGTCTTGTGAAAAGGAAGAGGGAAGCTTATGTCGGGATGAGGAAACAAGGTTCAGATGGCTCGATTGAGGGTTACAAGTTAGCAAGGAATGAGCTGAAAAAGGGGCTTAGGAGAGCTAGGAGGGGACATGAGAAGTCCTTGGCGGGTCGGATCAAGGAAAACCCCAAGGCTTTTTACTCTTATGTGAGGAATAAAAGAATGACCAGGGTGAGGTTAGGGCCGGTCAAGGACAGTAGTGGGAACTTGTGTATGGAGTCAGTAGAGATAGGCGAGGTGATGAATGAATACTTTTCTTCAGTGTTCACCAAGGAGAGGGGCCATGTTTTTGAGGAAGAGAAGGTGTTACAGGCTAATAGGCTGGAGGAAATAGATGTTCGGAAGGAGGATGTCTTGGCAGTTTTGAATAAACTGAAGGTCGATAAGTCCCCTGGGCCTGATGAAATGTATCCTAGGATTCTGTGGGAGGCAAGGGATGAGATTGCAGAGCCTTTGGCGTTGATCTTTGGGTCCTCGCTGTCCACGGGGATGGTGCCAGAGGACTGGAGAATGGCGAATGTTGTTCCTCTGTTTAAGAAAGGAAATAGAAATGACCCTGGTAATTATAGACCGGTTAGTCTTACTTCGGTGGTTGGTAAATTGATGGAAAGGGTCCTTAGGGATGGGATTTACGACCATTTAGAAAGATGCGGATTAATCCGAGATAGTCAGCACGGATTCGTGAAGGGCAAGTCGTGCCTCACAAATTTGATAGAATTTTTTGAGGAGGTAACTAAGTGTGTTGATGAAGGTAGGGCAGTTGATGTCATATACATGGATTTTAGTAAGGCGTTTGATAAGGTCCCCCATGGTCGGCTTATGATGAAAGTGAGGAGGTGTGGGATAGAGGGAAAGTTGGCCGATTGGATAGGTAACTGGCTGTCTGACCGAAGACAGAGGGTGGTGGTCGATGGAAAATTTTCGGATTGGAGGCAGGTTGCTAGCGGTGTGCCGCAGGGATCAGTGCTTGGTCCTCTGCTCTTTGTGATTTTTATTAATGACTTAGAGGAGGGGGCTGAAGGGTGGATCAGTAAATTTGCTGATGACACCAAGATTGGTGGAGTAGTGGATGAGGTGGAGGGCTGTTGTAGGCTGCAAAGAGACATAGATAGGATGCAAAGCTGGGCTGAAAAATGGCAAATGGAGTTTAACCCTGATAAATGTGAGGTGATTCATTTTGGTAGGACAAATTTAAATGTGGATTACAGGGTCAAAGGTAGGGTTCTGAAGACTGTGGAGGAACAGAGAGATCTTGGGGTCCATATCCACAGATCTCTAAAGGTTGCCAGTCAAGTGGATAGAGCTGTGAAGAAGGCCTATAGTGTGTTAGCTTTTATTAACAGGGGGTTGGAGTTTAAGAGCCGTGGGGTTATGCTGCAACTGTACAGGACCTTGGTGAGACCACATTTGGAATATTGTGTGCAGTTCTGGTCACCTCACTATAAGAAGGATGTGGAAGCGCTGGAAAGAGTGCAGAGGAGATTTACCAGGATGCTGCCTGGTTTGGAGGGTAGGTCATATGAGGAAAGGTTGAGGGAGCTAGGGCTGTTCTCTCTGGAGCGGAGGAGGCTGAGGGGAGACTTAATAGAGGTGTATAAAATGATGAAGGGGATAGATAGAGTGAACGTTCAAAGACTATTTCCTCGGGTGGATGGAGCTATTACAAGGGGGCATAACTATAGGGTTCGTGGTGGGAGATACAGGACGGATATCAGAGGTAGGTTCTTTACGCAGAGAGTGGTTGGGGTGTGGAATGGACTGCCTGCAGTGATAGTGGAGTCTAGACACTTTAGAAACATTTAAGCGGTTATTGGATAGGCACATGGAGCACACCAGGATGATAGGGAGTGGGATAGCTTGATCTTGGTTTCAGATAAAGCTCGGCACAACATCGTGGGCTGAAGGGCCTGTTCTGTGCTGTACTGTTCTATGTTCTATGTTCACCCTATCTATGCCTTTCATAATTTTATACACCTCTATTAAGTCTCCCCTCATCCTCCGTCTTTCCAAGGAGAACAACCCCAGTTTCCCCAATCTCTCCTCATAACCAAGCCCCTCCATACCAGGCAACATCCTGGTAAACCTCCTCTGTACTCTCTCCAAAGCCTCCACGTCCTTCTGGTAGTGTGGCGACCAGAACTGGACGCAGTATTCCAAATGCGGCCTAAGCAAAGTTCTATACATCTGCAACATCAGACCCCAACTCTTATACTCTATGCCCCGTCCTATAAAGGCAAGCATGCCATATGCCTTCTTCACCACCTTCTCCACCTGTGACGTCACCTTCAAAGATCTGTGGACTTGCACACCCAGGTCCCTCTGCGTCTCTACACCCTTTATGGTTCTTCCATTTATCGTGTAGCTCCTCCCTACATTATTCCCACCGAAATGCATCACTTCGCATTTATCAGGATTGAACTCCATCTGCCATTTCTTTGCCCAAATTTCCAGCCTATCTATATCCTTCTGTAGTCTCTGACAATGTTCCTCACTATCTGCAAGTCCTGCCAGTTTTGTGTCGTCCGCAAACTTACTGATCACCCCAGTTACTCCTTCTTCCAGATCATTTATATAAATCACAAACAGCAGAGGTCCCAATACAGAGCCCTGCGGTACACCACTAGTCACAGGCCTCCAGCCGGAAAAAGACTCTTCCACTACCACCCTCTGTCTTCTATGACCAAGCCATGGGGAGGTAAAGTCGCCATAGTCCCAGATGGCCATAGGCTGCTCTCCCCCTTTGATCAGGGAGAGCTGACTGGTGGTGATTTAACCTGAGGATCACTGCACTGCAGCTGAGGGGCACTGTTGAGAAGGCGGGGCCTTCATAAATAACCTCACCCTTTTCAGGAATTGAACCCACGCGGTTGGTGTTGCTTTGCAGTACTAACCAGCTGTCCAGCCAACTGAGCTAAACTGACCCCCAATACTATAGTATCTATGCTATTCGTACGCTAAAACTACATGGGTGATTAATTTCAACACATTGACTACTGGAATTACAATCTATATAAATATCCAAGCATATATTGTCACTGTCAAACATTCATTAAGCTGTGAAGGGATAAGTGGTACACTGTAAATTTTCAATAATTACAGATATAATTAATTGCTTTCAGAAGATAGAAACTAATAAGAGGTCTCAGGTGCTGCACTGAACTGCACCCACATCTGGTCCTGGCAACAGATCCCTGAATATTAACTGCATGAAACAGTCTGTCTGTTAAATGCACTGCTGGGTTCTCTAGCCGATCCTCTCGCTCTCTCTGGTTTCCCCTATTGCTTTTGCAACAAGAAAGGCTGGAAAATTATGTTAAAAATTTGGCCAGGCCTAAAGAAGTTGTAATATGGGGATCTTCAAATGAAAAAAAGGATCTGATGAAACCTGTTAGTCTGTGGCATTAAAACGCATATATCACTGACTGGTCCCCAACTGGTTAACATGGTGGATAATTTCTGGAAAAGTGTTCTTTGGAGGCTTTTCTTTATTACAAAAAGTTTGATAACAGGCTATGAGATTTGATTGGTTGGCTTCATTTCTCCGTCTGACATTTTTTGATTGAGGAGAGGGTGCTGGATTTTTAAAATTCATTCTTGGGACATTGGTGTCACTGGCTGGCCAGCATTTATTGATGTGGAGATGCCAGTGTTGGACTGGGGTAAACACAGTAAGAAGTCTAACAGCACCAGGTTAAAGTCCAACAGGTTTATTTGGGAGCAAACGCCACTAGCTTTCGGAGCGCTGCTCCTTCGTCAGGTGGTGTGGGAGATCTGCTCACAAACAGGGCACACAGAGACACAAACTCAATTTACAGAATAACGATTGGAATGCGAGTCTTTACAACTAATCACACATTGTCTGTACCTTTAAGACTTGATTAGCTGTAAAGACTCGCATTCCAATCATTATTCTGTAAATTGAGTTTGTGTCTCTGTAAGCCCTGTTTGTGACAGATCTCCCACTCCGCCTGACGAAGGAGCAGCACGCTCCGAAAGCTAGTGGCGTTTGCTATCAAATAAACCTGTTGGACTTTAACCTGGTGTTGTTAGACTTCTTACAGCATTTATTGCCCATCCCTGGTTGCCTTTGAGAAGGTGGAGGTGAGCTCCTTCTTGAATTGTTGCAGTCCACGTGCTGTGGGTTGACCCACAGTGCCGTTAGGGAGGGAATTCCAGGATTTTGACCCAGCCACTACGAAGGAACAGCAATACATTTCCAAGTCAGGATGGTGAGTGACTTAGATGGGAAATTGCAGGTGGTGGTCTTCCCATTTATCTGCTGCCATTATCCTTCTAGATGGAAGTGGTCATGGGTTTTGAAGGTTCTGTCTAAGGATCTTTGGTGAATTGCTGCAGTGCATCTTGTAGATAGTACACACTGCTGCTACTGAGCATTGGTGGTGGAGGGATTGAGTGTTTGTGGATGTGGTGCCAATCAAGTGGGCTGCTTTGTCCTGGATGGTGTCAAGCTTCTTGAGTGTTATTGGAACTGCACGCATCCAAGCAAGTGGGGTAATGTAGTGTTGCAATTACAGATAGGGTGGAGAGAAAGATCAGCTTAATATATGGCAGGACCATTCAAAAGTCTTTTGGCAGCAGGGAAGAAGCTCTTCTTGAAATAAATAGTTCATGATAACTGTACTTCTGAACAATCTGGAATGAGTTAGCCCTGTTGTTTAATCCATAGGTATTAATGCAGAAGGCATTTCATTTTTGTCACAGACGCACTGCAGGGTAAGTGCCCAATCTCAGCCTGATCAGCAGTGGAAGAGCAGAAGGAATATGTGGCATCCTTGAGAGACAGAGACACAATTGAATGGGTCATCAACTCACAGTTGCTCTCATAGAATCATAGAATCCCTACAATGCAGAAGGAGGCCATTCGGCCCATCGCATCTGCACCAACCACAATCCCACCCAGGCCCTATTCCCTGAACCCCACGTATTTACCCTACAAATCCCCCTGACACTAAGGGGCAATTTAGCATGGCCAATCAACCTAACCCGCACATCTTTAGACTGTGGGAGGAAACCAAAGAATCCGGAGGAAACCCACACAGAGACGGGGAGCATGCACAAACTCCACACAGACAGTGACCCGAGGCTGGAATTGAACCCGGGTCCCTGGCGATGTGAGGCAGCAGTGCTAACCACTGGGTCACCGTGCCGCCCATGAATAGAATAACTGCAAAGTGGTATTGTCAGAGTTCTGGAAGATAGGCTCTTGGAGTTGGTAGACCGGCTCTTGCCTGGAACATTTTTCTTCTGGAGCCAATGGACATAGGAATGCAAAGGAAAGAGAGCAGCTCCACTCCGGGATCCCTAGTTGATATTGGGGTTGCTTTTCATAACTAGTTTCACAAGTACCCACAACACTCTTCCTTTGCCCTTCTTGTGAATGGGACTCCACATATGAACGCTCCTGAATGAGCTTGGGGCCAGGACAAGGCTGGCAAAGAAGAAGAGCACTCTGGGGGAGGATGACCTCACTGGGCCTGGAAGTCTGGAGTACATCTACTTCAATGCCAGGAGCATAGCACGTAAGACAGACGAACTTAGGGCCTTAATGCTTACAAGGAACTTGGATGTGGTTGCCGTGACAGAGACTTGGTTGAAAGAGGGACAGGACTGGCAACTGAATATTCCGGGGTACAAGTGTTTTAGGTGAGACAGAGGAGGGGCCAAAAGAGGTGGGGGAGTAGCAGTATTAGTTAGAGAACATATTACAGCGGTGCAGAGGGAGGACAATTCAGAGGAGTCGTGTAACGAGTCACTGTGGGTGGAGCTCAGAAACAGGAAGGGCGCAGTCACTATGTTGGGGGTATACGACAGGCCCCCCAACAGCCCAAGGGAAGTGGAAGAACGGATATGTCGGGAGATAATGGATAAGTGCAGGAAAAATAGGGTTGTTGTAGTGGGAGACTTCAATTTCCCTGGTATAGACTGGAAATCGTGTAGGGCTGGGAGTCTGAATGGGGAGGATTTTGTAAAATGCGTACAGGAAAATTCTTTGGATCAATATGTAGATAGCCCGACTAGAGAGGGGGCTATACTGGACCTAGTACTGGGGAATGAGCCTGGTCAGGTCTTCAAAGTTTTGTTAGGGGAACATGTGGCAAATAGTGACCACAATTCTGTTAGCTTTAGGATTGTGATGGAAAAGGATGAGTGGTGTCCCAAAGGTAAGGTGTTGGATTGGGGGAAGGCTAACTTTAGTGGGATTTGGCAGAAATTGGCAGCTGTTGATTGGGAGAGGCTGTTTGAGGGTAAATCCACATCCGGCATGTGGGAGTATTTTAAGGAACAGTTGTTAGGGCTGCAGGATAGGCATGTGCCTGTAAAAAAGAAGGATAGGAAGGGTAGGATTCGAGAACCGTGGATAACCAGGGAAATTGAGGGATTGGTCAAAAAGAAAAGAGAGGCGTACGTTAGGTCCCGGCAGCTAAAAACGGAGGGAGCTCTGGAGCTCTGGAGTGGCTGATCCACTTCAGATCAGCCATGATCTTATTGAATGGCGGGGCAGGCTCGAGGGGCTAGATGGCCTACTCCTGCTCCTATTTCTTATGCTCTTATGTTCTTAATACAAAGAAAGTGGGAAAGAACTCAAACGGGGAATTAGAAGGGCAAAAAGGGGTCACGAAATGTCCTTGGCAGACAGGATTAAGGAGAATTCCAAGGCATTTTATTCATACGTTAGGAACAAAAGGGTTGTCAGGGAGAAAATCGGACCTCTCAGGGACAAAAGTGGGGAATTATGCTTAGAGCCCAAAGAAGTAAGGGAGATCCTAAATGAATACTTTGCGTCGGTATTCACAAAGGAGAGGGATGTGTTGACTGGGAGTGTCTCAGAGGGGAGTGTTGAACCGTTGGAGAAAATCTCCATTACAAGGGAGGAAGTGTTAGGTTGTTTAGGGAATATAAAGACTGACAAATCCCCAGGGTCTGATGGAATCTATCCAAGGCTGCTTAGGGAGACGAGAGATGAAATCGCAAATCTTTGTCTCATCACTGGACACAGGTGAGGTCCCAGAGGATTGGAGGATAGCTAATGTGGTCCTGTTATTTAAGAAGGGTAGGAAGGATAACCCGGGAAATTATAGGCCGGTGAGCTTGACGTCCGTGGTAGGGAAGTTGTTGGAGAGGATTCTTAGAGATAGGATGTATGCGCATTTAGAAAGGAATAAACTCATTAACGATAGTCAGCACGGTTTTGTGAGAGGGAGGTCATGCCTCACTAACCTGGTGGAGTTTTTTGAAGAAGTGACTAGAATGGTTGACGAGGGAAGGGCCGTGGATGTCGTCTATACGGACTTTAGTAAAGCGTTTGACAAAGTCCCTCATGGTAGGTTGGTGCATAAGGTTGGATCTCATGGGATAAAGGGGGAGGTGGCGAGATGGGTGGAGAACTGGCTTGGTCACAGAAGACAGAGGGTGGTAGTGAGAGGGTCATTTACCGGCTGGAGGCCTGTGACTAGTGGTGTTCCGCAGGGCTCTGTATTGGGACCTCTGCTGTTTGTGATTTATATAAATGATCTGGAAGAAGGTGTAACTGGGGTGAACAGTAAGTTTGCGGACGACACAAAAATGGCTGGACTTGCAGATAGTGAGGAACATTGTCAGAGGCTACAGAAGGATATAGATAGGCTGGAAATTTGGGCAAAGAAATGGCAGATGGAGTTCAATCCAGATAAATGCAAAGTGATGCATTTTGGAAGAACTAACGTAGGGGGGAGCTATACGATAAATGGCAGAACCATAAAGGGTGTTGATACGCAGAGGGACCTGGGTGTGCAAGTCCACAGATCCTTGAAGGTGACGTCACAGGTGGAGAAGTAGTGAAGAAGGCATATGGCATGCTTGCCTTTATAGGACGGGGCATAGAGTATAAAAGTTGGGGTCTGATGTTGCAGTTGTATAGAACGTTGGTTCGGCCGCATTTGGAATACTGCACCCAGTTCTGGTCGCCACACTACCAGAAGGACGTGGAGGCTTTAGAGAGAGTGCAGAGGAGGTTTACCAGAATGTTGCCTGGTATGGAAGGGCTTAGTTGTGAGGAGAGATTGGGTAAACTGGGGTTGTTCTCACTGGAAAGACAGAGGATGAGGGGGTGACCTAATAGAGGTGTATAAAATTATGAAAGGCATAGATAGGGTGAACGGTGGGAAGCTTTTTCCCAGGTCGGTGGTAACATTCACGAGGGGTCATAGGTTCAAGGTGAGGGGGAGGCGAGGGGGGAGGTTTAACACGAATATCAGAAGGATGTATTTTACACAGAGGGTGGAGGGGGCCTGGAATGCGCTGCTGGGCAAGGTGGTGGAGGCGGACACACTGGGAATGTTTAAGACTTATTTAGATAGCCACATGAACGGAGTGGGAATGGAGGGATACAAAAGAATGGTCTAGTTTGGACCAGGGAGCGGCACGGGCTTGGAGGGCCGAAGGGCCTGTTCCTGTGCTGTATTGTTCTTTGTTCTTTGTTCTTTGCTCCGACACACAGAACTTAAAAGGAAGATGAACTGAAAGATTTTGTTTTTTTTTACCTTGCAGCATATTCTTTTGAGTTCCCACATCACAACTTAAATTTCAAAAGATTGCCCAGCGCAGCCTGATATTCCTTAAGGTTCCAGGTTGATGATATACTCTGAATCATGGATTAAAGAAACACCACAAGCGGCTTATACACAGATACCAATTCTGATCGAAAAGGCCAAAGGAATATTGGTCTTTATTTCAAAGGGATTAGATTTCAGAAGTGATGCTTCAGTTTTATGATACCGTGAACTAACTGAATAGCGGAACATGTTGGAGGAGTGAATGATCATATTCCTGTAGGTTTTTGGCTCATTTTACTTGTCCATTCATGGAATGTAGACATTATTGGAAAGACTAGTATTTGTCGCCCATACCTAACTGAGAAAGTGGTGGTGAGCCACCTTCTTGTACTGTTGTATACCGCGTAGTGAAGTTCCTTCCTGCCACGAGGGAGTTCCCAGATTTTGACCCAGGAGACAGTGAAGGAGCAGGGATGTAACTGCGAGTTGAGATCATGTGTAACTGGGAGGGCAACCTGAAGGTGGAGGTTGTCCCATGTGGCTGCATTCCTTACCGTTCCCGCTGATTGAGGTGGTGAGTGTGGGAGGTGCTGTCGAAGAGGCCTTGGAAGTGTGCGAGATTTGAGGCTTTGAGGGGTCAACAATGCAGAGAAATAACCTATTTTTTTAATGCTGCAAACCAGCTTCTCCACCTAGCAGTCACCTAGCAACAGTGATCTGCAGGAACTCTTTGTATTTCACTACAACGACACGATGGTCACTTAAGACTAATTGAGAAATTTGAAACACTCCAGATCTGTTTGACTCCAGATGCCTGATAAACAAGCCACAAAACGCAATGAAACAATTTGCCATCATTGTACATTTCAAGAAAAGAATGAGATCACTTCAACCAATAACTACCCAAGGAGTAAATTGTCAACAATTCTCCTCATTGGCTGCCTCGGGATCAGAGTGTGGCTCTGTGCATGGAGTACTGCTGATTTCACACAATCGGATAAAAAAAGCATCCTAATTCTCTTCCCTCACTCAAGGTTGGTGGTTACCAAGAATGGCAGCAAGGCACAAAAGGAATGTTATCACCCCAAACTGCAAAATGATCAATGTGTTTTGACTGGGACTTGACAATAAGTGAGGCACAGCAGCGCGCAGTAACTATACTATTGTTCGTTCTCTCTCTCTGCGCTGGTGAATTTGCTCCAGGCTGCAGAAGATGTCGAAAACAAAAGCGCAAATTATCAATCAGATCATCAAATACATTCTGAGAGCTTCTAATGCTCTTTTGAAAATGTTAGAAAATATTGACAAGGAGGACGGCAATTTAGAGAAGATGGAATTTGCTTCCATAACCTTTCATAGATTTTATTTTAAGATCAGCGAAGTTGGGTCGGGGAAAAGAATAGAGTTGTTTTTCCAGTAAGGTTCTGGAAAGAAATGACTGCGGAAACATTAATAGACTGGGCTTTGAGACAAAGCAAGTATATTGGATAACAACGGTTAAACACAAGTAACTACAAAGGGTTGTGAATGAAGACCAGTCCATCACGCAAACCAGCCTCCCAGCCATTGACTCCCTCTATACTTCCCACTGCTTCGGAAAAGCAGCCAGCGTAATTAAGGATCCCACGCACCCTGGACATACTCTCTTCCACCTTTTTCCATCGGGAAATAGGAACAGAAGTCTGAGATCACATACCAACTGACTCAAGAACAGCTTCTTCCCTGCTGCCATCAGACTTTTGAATGGACTTACCTTGCATTAAGTTGATCTTTCTCTACACCCTAGCTATGACTGTGGCACTATATTCTGCACCCTCTCCTTTCTAGGGGGTGGCATAGTGGCACAGTGGTTAGCCCTGCCGCCGCACAGCGCCAGGGGCCTGGGTTCGATTCCCGGGTCGGGTCACTGTCTGTGCAGTTCATGTTCTCCCCGTGTCTGCGTGGGTTTCCTCCAGCTGCTCCGGTTTCCTCCCACAATCCAAGTGACGTACTGGTTAGGTGCATTGGCCATGCTAAATTCTCCCTCAGTGTGCCTGAACAGCCACCGGAGTGTGGTGACTAGGGGTTTTCACAGTAGCTTCATTGTGGTGTTAATGTAAGCCTGCTTGTGACACCAATAAACAAACTTGAAAACTTTTTCCATCTCCCCTATGTACCTTACGTATGCTTTGTCTGTATCGTGCTCAAGAAACTATAATTTTCACTGTTTCACAATACATATGACAATAATAAATCAAATCAAATAAAATGAACGTTGACGAGTGACTGGTAAATTCACACAACAAGCCCATTTTAACTGTTACAAAAAGATGCTTCAATTCCACAGCCTTTGCTTCTGTCCATTTGTTCCCATTCCAGCCAAGTCATTTGGCCCGATGATGCTGAGATTGTGGGAGTGTATGAGTCGGCCTGAATGGAAAAGCAGTGACGAACAGGCAGCGTAGGAGTTAGCAGAGGCGGCATCATGATGCCAAAGTCGTGGTGGCCTCTTTAATCAGCCTAGTTGTGGTAACCGGCTGGAACCGACTTAGACGTACTCACACAACCATGTTTCAGCAACAACCGGACTTTATTCATTTCTAATGCTTCTCAATCACTATTCCGTCCTTTCTATATTTTCCCTCATAAATCTTTAACATTGCATTGGAATAATTTGCTTGGGTATTCAAGGGAGCCATTGGGTGTACATATTTGTGCTTCCCGAGTCCCAACACGTTTCTATACAGTGAAATAGAGGTAATGGGTGGCATGGTGGCACAGTGGTTAGCACTGCTGCCTCACAGTGCCAGGGACTGGGGTTCGATTCCAGCCTTGGATGACTGTCTGCGTGTAGTTTGCAAGTTCTCCCCGTGTCTGCGTTGGTTTCCTCCGGGTGCTTCAGTTTCCGTCATCGGTCCAAAGGTGTGTGGGTTAGGTGGACTGGGCATGGTACGTTGCCTTTTAGTGTCAGGAGGATGAGCAGGGTAAATATGCAGGGTTACGGGAACATGGCTTGGGTGGGATTGTTGTCGGTGAAGATTTGATGGGCCAAATGGCCTCCTTCTGCACTGTAGGGATTAAAGTACCATGAAGTCAATGGGACAAGATTAGATAATAAATCATTATTAATAACCATTATATTGCATGACGGTCGGATTCTATTAATACTACAACAATCTAAGGAAGTTACTTCATTTGATGATCCTATGTGAAGCATATTATTATATCAAAGTCAAAACTTCCGCCAACCAAATTTGTTCACCAAGGGTTGCCATTGTGTAGTTTAGCCGTGACGATCAGGACGCCCGTGAATTCAATCCCAAATCTATTTTCGAGTTAGCTAATCTCAGCCAGGATCGCAGTCATATCCTTAAAGTTTTCCTCAGTGATCCATATTTGTCAGCCCATTGGGAGCCTTCGCTTGTGGGTGTCTTCTTGTGAGCAGCTTGTGATGCCACCTACACCAAAAAGCCCAACCCAGAGACCTGTGCACAAAATCTGGGCCAACACTCCAGGGCAGTTCTGAGAGAGTGCTGCACTATCAGAAGAGACATTAAACCGAGGCTCCATGTACTCTCTCAGAAGGATGCAAAAGATCCCATGGCATGCTGGCACAATCGTTAGCACTGCTGCCTCACAGCGCCAGGGACCCGGGTTCTATTCTGGCCTTGAGTGACTGTGTGGAGTTTGCAAGTTTTCCTCCTGTCTGCGTGATTTCCTCCCACAGTCCAAAGATGTGTGGGTTAGGTTGATTGGCCATGATAAATTGTCCCTAGTGTCAGGGGGATTAGTAGTGATAATATGTGGGGTTGAAGAAATAGAGCCTGGGTGGGATAGTGTCGGTGCGGACTTGATGGGCCGAATGGCCTCCTTCTGCACTGTAGGGATTCTATAATTCTATGTTTCTACTACATAGAAGATAATGGGACATCACTTTGCCCCACTGTATCCTGGCCAATACTTAATCCTAAATCAACATTAAAAAACAAATTATCATATTCTGCTTATGAGAGCGAGTGGAGTGCAAATTGGCTACTATTTTTCAGAACTTATAACAGTGACTACTCTTCCAAACTACTTTATTGGATATTATGCACTTTGCGATGTCCTGGTGCCACGTAAGATTCAGTATAAATGCAGGGTGCGATCTGACTGCCCGTCCACACTCCCACTGCAGCGAAAATGGAGAATTTGGCAGCCAGCCAAATCTCCGTTCACTGGCGCGGGATGGGAAAAACTTGCTGGCATGAACGGTCGGAAAAGTCCGGCTGTAGTTTTTTTATTCCACAGGAATGTCCACGGAGGAACTTGCCTGGAAGACTTCAATGTCATGAGAGAACACAAGAGAAGGTTGAAAAGGTAATTAAAAAGGGCAGAAAGGATTCAAAATTTAATGACAGCTCTGAACCGATGCTTTTTCTTGACCCAGCTCGCAGTTCTGCAGGTTTCTTTCCATTTTCTGATAGATACAAAAACAATCACGGAACTTACTTGAGCAGCAAACTGGATTTTGTGCTCAAATCTCTGGACTCAAGCTCACACCTTCTGACTCAGAAGACAAAAGCTGACACTGTGTTATCAGTCATAGGCTGACAAAGGTGTTAAAAGGTGACCAGACCCCTCCGTGCTCTTGGTGAATTATGATGTGGAGATGCCGGCGTTGGACTGGGGTGAACACAGTAAGAAGTCTCACAACACCAGGTTAAAGTCCAACAGGTTTATTTGGTAGCAAATACCATAAGCTTTCGGAGCGCTGCTCCTTCGTCAGATGGAATGCGAATCCCTACAGGAATCCCTACAGGGATTCGCATTCTAATCAGTATTCTGTAACTTGATTTTTTGTGTCTCTGTGCACTGTTTGAGAGCACATTTCCACTCCATCTGACGAAGGAGCAGCGCTCCAAAAGCTTATGGTATTTGCTACCAAATAAACCTGTTGGACTTTAACCTGGTGTTGTGAGACTTCTTACTTGGTGAATTAACCATTTTGCATTTCTGCTCAGGCTGCAGTAGGGGTTGTGTTCGAGTGGAGACCCACGCAGATCATAGAATTCCTATAGTGCAGAAGGCAGCCATTCAGCCCATCAAGTCTGCACCAACCACAATCTCGCCCAGGCCCTATTCACTACATATTTATCCTACTAATCCCCCTGCACTAAGGGGCAATTTAGCACAGCCAGTCAACCTAACCCGCACATCTTTGGACTGTGGAAGGAAACTTGAGCAACCGGAAGCGACCGACGCAGACACGGGGAGAATGTGCAGACTCCACACAGACAGTGACCCAGGGTCTGAACTGAACCCAGGTCCCTGGCGCTGTGAGGCAGCAGTACGAACTACTTGGTTACCATGCCACCCTAGATGACCATAGGCTGCTCCCCCCTTTGAGGGGGAATTGACTGGTGGTGATTGAACCTGAGGATCACCACACCCCAGGTGAGGGCAAGGTTGAGAGAGCAGAGCCTTCATGGATAACCATAAACCCATAAGACCATTGATACAGGAGCAGAATTAGGCCATTCGGCCCGTTGGGTTGGGTCTGCTCCGCCATTCAATCCTGGCTGATGAGTTTCTCGATCCTCTGCCGGTATGGGAATTGAACCCGGGCTGTTAGTGTTGCTCTGCATCACGAACCAGTTATCCAGCCAACTGAGCGAAACCAACTCCCCCATAGCAGGTATATATATATATATATTATATGTACACATGGAAATTACACAGCTGCTTCAGCATAGGCTCAAATGCCTTAAGCTTGCCTCTGAGAAGAAGTGTCATTCTGACCTGAACCATTAACTTTCAACCAGCTGCGATGATTTGTGCTTGGCTCTGGGTTGAAGGAGGTTCGAATTGCAAAGCCCTGCAGCCCTCCAGTGGATTTTGATTTGTTAATTGAAACGTGGCTGTATGTACCGTGCTGGTAATTAAACACCTCTCATCCAGTAAATTAACTTGGGGGCAACCTTGAGTGCAAATTGCAGGGGGAGAAACTCATTCAATGCAGCCTTGAGGGAAATAGATAGCAGGAAAACGTACCCAGGAGCAGAAGGGTCAGGAACCAAAGGACCTCAATTTAAAGTGATTGGCAAAAAGCACCAAAGGCAACGTGAGGATTTTTTTTTGTAACACAGTAAGTGGTTATGGTCTGGAATGAACTGTCTGAATGGGCGGTGGGGGCTGCGTCAGTCCAATCTTTCAAAAAGCAATTGGTAAGCACCTTTAAAGAGAAATAATTTGCAGGGCTACGGGCAAAGTATGGGGGCATGGGACTATTGTTCTTTCAGGAAACCGGCATGGGTTCAATGGGTTCAATGACTTCCTTCTGTACTGTAACCATTCTATTAATCCTATAATTCCAGCAGTTCAACTTAAGCGACTGGTGTTCAAGCCATTAACTTGCCTTTAGTCACTGAAAGTGGCAATGCAGGTGGAGAAGGTAGTCAAGAAAGCATACGGCATGCTTGCCTTCATCGGCCGAGATATTGAGTTTAAAAATTGGCAAGTCATGTTGCAGCTTTATAGAACCTTAGTTAGGCCGCATTTAGAATATAGTGTTCAATTTTGGTCGCCACACTGCTAGAAGGATGTGGAGGCTTTGGAGAGGGTACAGAAAAGATTTACTCGGATGTTGCCTGGTATGGAGGGCATTAACTATGAGGAGAGGTTGGAGAAACTTGGTTTGTTTTCACTGGAGTGATGAAAATTGAGGGGAGACCTGAAAGAAGTCTACAAGGTTATTAGAGGCATGGACAGAGTGGATAGTCAGAGGTTTTATCCCAGGGTGTAAGAGTCAATTACTAGGGGGCATAGATTTAAGATGCAAGGGGCAAGGTTTAAAAGAGATGTACGAGGCAGATTTTTTACACAGAGAGTGGTGGGTGCCTGGAACTTGTTGCCGGGGGAGGTAGTGGAAGTGGATACGGTAATGACTTTTAAGAGGCGTCTTGACAAGTACATGAATGAGATGGGAATAGAGGCATATGGTCCCCGGAAGGGTAGGGGGTTTTAGTTAAGTCGGGCAGCATGGTCGGTGCAGGCTTGGAGGGCCGAAGGGCCCATTCCTGTGCTGTAATTTTCTTTGTTCTTTGTTCTGACCACTTGCACAATGAACCTTTTTAACACAGTGGGCATTTGATGTGGGAGCAAAAAGAATTGTTGTCTATTTTGCATTTCATTAAACATACGCAAGCGTTGATTTAGAGATCTCTAGGTCTTGTCTTCACAGAATTATCTGAGCGCAGCATGGTGGCACAGTGGTTAGCACTGCTGCCTCACAGCGCCAGGGACCCATGTTCGATTCCCAGCTTGGGTCACTGTCTGTCCGGTGTCTGCACATTCTCCCCATGTCTGCGTGGGTTTCCTCCGGGTGCTCCGGTTTCCTCCCAATTGTCTGAAAGACGTGCTGGTTGGTTGCATTGGCCGTGCTAAATTCTCCCTCAGTGTACCCGAACAGGCGCCGGGGCGTAGTGACTGGGGGATTTTCACAGTATCTTCATTGCGGTGTTAATGTAAGCCTACTTGTAACAATAATAAATAAAGAAATAAATCTGTGGCTGCATGGCTAAACATGTAGATTTGTAACAATACCCCATTACTGCCAAACATGAGAAAATAGGTTTGTATTATCGCTATGATTATCCAATTTAGAACTGACTGAATTCCAAACTGTATTTGTCACTTGAGCAGACAATTATTATCATATCGCCACATCTCTAATAGAAAAATCAGCAGTAAAGATGAAGAGAAAGTCATAGTTGTAAACATTTATGAAATATCCTATCAAATTTATAATTTCTTTTACATCAGTTGTGCATTGCAACACTACACTGTTGTATTTAATAGCTACCAATCGCTGCATCATCCACAATCTGATTATCTTTCTCGAGCATGCCATAAAAGAGGGAAGAGCATGCTGTAAAACTGCACAATGCCAAGGATGCGAAAGATTACTTTAATGTTCGTGAGTTATTATGAGGTAGAGAGGCAGTGAGTGTAAAGGTAAAGTCACCATAGTCCCAGATGATCATAGACTGCTTTGCCCTTTGACGGGGGGGAGAGCTGACTGGTGGCGATTTAACCTAAGGGTCACCACACCTCACGTGAGGGGTGAGGTTGAGAAGGCGGGGCTTTGTGAATAACCTCAGCTGGTACGGGAATTGAACCCGCGCTGTTGCCATCGCTCTGCATCACTAACCAGCCGCCCAGACAACTGAGCTAACCGACTCCTCGAATCAGAGTGTCTTGTTGCCAACGCACCTGCCATTGTGAGTTATTTCTCTTCACCGCTGACAACAATGCCTTCAGTTCTCCAGGCACTCAGCTTGGAAACTCCCTCCTTCAACCTCCTGGCCTCTCCGCATTTATCTCTCTCTCTCCTCCTTTAAGACACTCCATAAAACCTACCACTTTGCTCAAATATTTGGTCGCCTGTGCTAATATCTCTTTAGATTTTGGCTGATGACAGTCTATGAAATATTGCTGAAGAGAGTGATGCACTGTCGAAGCTTTTCCATTTGCACTCATCAGGACAGTTTTCAGGTATTGCAATTGTGAAGAGAACAGCAGTTTATACTGCATGAGAAGACGGTGCTGAATGGTTGGTAAGTGGACTCTGATTAGTATGCAGTCATGGAGAATACATCAGGGAACAGTTAACTGCCAAGTTTTTCTTCAATATCAAACCAGACAGGTCAACTCTGATTGGGTAAGGCATTACCATGAGGAATGAACCAGAAGGTTATCATCCATTAAGTTTTAATGTCGTTGGAAAAGGCATTCCCTATGGCAATCTGAATCCACTTGCCAATCAATCAACACACTCTTATCATGCAGTATAAATTGTTGCTCTCTGTACAATTGGTATTCTTGTGATACCGTCTTGATGAGTGCAAGCTAAAAACTTCAGCAGTATGTCCCTTTTTTCAGCAATACTCAAGTTCTATGGAGTGTTCTTAGGATGTTTTACAATGTTAAAAGAAGATATATAAATGAATAATGGACACATTATAGCACAGGAGACCATTCAGCCCATCATGTCTGCACTTTGCCATCTGAGTGAGCGATTAACTTAGTGCCATTCTCCTGCCTTCTCCCTGTAACCCTGCACATTCTTACCTTTTAGATAACTGTCCAATTCCTTTTTGAATGCTTCAAATGAACCTGCATCAACCACCCTCTCAGGTAATGCATCCCAAGCCCTAACCACTTGCTGCATGAAAAAGTTTTCCCTCATGTTGCTTTTGCTTCTTTTATCAGTTAACTTAAATCTGTGCCCTCTCATTCTCAGCCCCCGAGTGGGAACAGTTTCTCCTTCACTATTCTGTCCCGACCCCTCATTATTTTGAATATCTTCATCAAATCTCCTCTCAGCTTTCTCCTCTCCAAGGAAAACAGCCCAAACTTCTCCAGTCTAATCTATCTTCATAACTGACATTCCACCTACCTGGAACCATTCTTGTGAATCTTCTCGATACTCTCCCCAATACCTTCACATCCTTCCTAAAGTGCGGTACCCAGAACTGGAAGCAATACTCCAAGATAGAGCAAACTAGTGTCTTCCACAAGTTAGACATACTCTTGTACATTATGCCTCTGTTAATAAAGCCTTGAATATTATTTGCTTTATTAACCACTGTCAACCTGTCCTGCCACCTTTAATTAATTATGCTCATATACACCCAGATCCCTCTGTTTCTGCACCCCTTCAGAAATGCAAATCATTGTTTCTAATGGCAGTGGTGCTGCAGACATGCTGGACTTGCGGATAGCGAAGAGCATTGTCGGGCAATACAGCAGGATATAGATAGGCTGGAAAATTGGGCGGAGAGGTGGCAGATGGAGTTTAATCCGGATAAATGCGAAGTGATGCATTTTGGAAGAAATAATGTAGGGAGGAGTTATACAATAAATGGCAGAGTCATCAGGAGTATAGAAACACAGAGGGAACTAGGTGTGCAAGTCCACAAATCCTTGAAGGTGGCAACACAGGTGGAGAAGGTGGTGAAGAAGGCATATGGTATGCTTGCCTTTATAGGACGGGGTATAGAGTATAAAAGCTGGAGTCTGATGATGCAGCTGTATAGAACGCTGGTTAGGCCACATTTGGAGTACTGCGTCCAGTTCTGGTCGCCGCACTACCAGAAGGACGTGGAGGCGTTGGAGAGAGT
Organism: Mustelus asterias; assembly: GCF_964213995.1. NCBI lineage: Eukaryota > Metazoa > Chordata > Chondrichthyes > Carcharhiniformes > Triakidae > Mustelus > Mustelus asterias. The sequence continues at coordinate 12,981,354 of NC_135814.1, forward strand.
GCAGAGAAGGTTTACCAGGATGTTGCCTGGTATGGAGGGTCTTAGCTATGAGGAGAGATTGGGTAGACTGGGGTTGTTCTCCTTGGAAAGACGGAGAATGAGGGGAGATCTAATAGAGGTGTACAAGATTATGAAGGGTATAGATAGGGTGAACAGTGGGAAGCTTTTTCCCAGGTCGGAGGTGACGATCACGAGGGGTCACGGGCTCAAGCTGAGAGGGGCGAAGTATAACTCAGACATCAGAGGGACGTTTTTTACACAGAGGGTGGTGGGGGCCTGGAATGCGCTGCCAAATAGGGTGGTGGAGGCAGGCACACTGACATCGTTTAAGACTTACCTGGATAGTCACATGAGCAGCCTGGGAATGGAGTGATACAAACGATTGGTCTAGTTGGACCAAGGAGCGGCACAGGCTTGGAGGGCCGAAGGGCCTGTTTCCTGTGCTGTACTGTTCTTTGTTCTTTGTTCTTTGTAAATTCAGTCCACCTTTGAAAAGGGGCGGCCAAAGTTTATTAGTGTCACAAGTAGACATTGCAATGAAGTTACTGTGAAAATCCCCTAATCGTCACACTCCGGTGCCTGTTTGGGTACACTGAGGGAGAATTTAGCATGGCCAATGCACCTAACCAGCACGTCTTTCAGACTGTGGGATGAAACCGGAGCACCTGGAGGAAATCCACGGGGAGAATGTGTAGACTCTGCATAGACAGTGACCCAAGCCGGGAATTGTAGCTGGCTTCATGGTGATGTAAGGCAGCAGCGCTAACCACTGTGCCACCGTGCCACCCTGAGTTCAGATAAAGGGTTGAGAGTCTTGAATAAGGAGTGAGAATCAGAAAGATAGAGGTTTTCAGGGAGAGAATTCTGGAAAATGACTGGTGACTGAGTGAAGTGGAGAAGGAATTGGAAAGCCTTTTCCATCTCCTACAACCTGCAGACTCCTTAAACTCCGTGCAAAATGCCATCTAATCACAATTTCCTATTCTGCCTCATCTTCCCTCCTACTTATTGCAACTTTGGAGATGTTTCCCATTAGATTTGCATTATTGAGTCCACTCAAACAGTTTTCCACTTGAGAAGAGACTCAATTCCAAAATTCACTTCTGCAGGCAATCATTACAATGTTGCTGCATCCTTTAATGGAAAGTTTCACAATAATGCCTTGGACCTTCAACTCATTATAACTTTCTGAAGCACTTAATGGCCCTGAGGCTAATGGCATTCCAAAATGCGTTGTCATAAAACCATGTAGCAGCAATGTTGGCGAGCGACACCTTTAACAGATGGCCTGTAAAAGACTCTAGTTACTTTAATTAAATTACAGTGAAAGGTCAAGCAACTTGCATATTAAAGTACAACTTATTCTTCCTGACATTTTCCTTAGACTTTACAATGTTCGACATGGTTCAGTATCTCCCCTATCTTAGTTCCAATTTCCCTAATAGAATTCCTTTTTCAAAGAACCCTACAGTGCAGAAGGAGGCCATTTGGCTCATCGAGTCTGCATCGACCACAATCCCACCCAGGTCCTATCCTCATAACCCCACGTATTTCCCCTCGCTAATCCCCCTGACACTAAGCAGCAATTTGGCATGGCCAATCCACCTAACCCGCATATCTTTGGACTGTGGGAGGAAACCGGAGCACCCAGAGGAGTCATAGAGTCATAGAGGTTTACAGCATGAAAACAGGCCCTACGGCCCAACTTGTCCATGCTGCCCTTTTTTTTAAACCCCAAAGCTAATCTCAATTCCTTGTATTTGGCTCATATCCCTCTATACCCATTTTATCCATGTTCCTGTCTAAATGCTTTTTAAAAGACAAAATTGTACCCGCCTCTACTACTACCTCTGGTAGCTTGTTCCAGACACTCACCACCTTCTGTGTGAAAACATTGCCCCTCTGGACACTTGTATCTCTCCCCTCTCACCTTAAACCTATGCCCTCTAGTTTTAGACTCCCTTACCTTTGGGAAAAGATATTGACTATCTAGCTGATCTGTGCCCCTCATTATTTTATAGACCTCTGTAAGATCACCCCTCAGCCTTCTACGCTCCAGAGAAAAAAGTCTCAGTCTATCCAGCCTCTCCTTATAACTCAAACCATCAAGTCCTGGTAGCATTCTAGTAAATCTATTGTGCATTCTTTCTAGTTTAATAATATCCTTTCTATAATAGGGTGACCAGTATTCCAAGTGTGGCCTCACCAATGTCTTGTACAACTTCAACAAGACGTCCCAACTCTTGTATTCAATGTTCTGACTAATGAAACCAAACATACTGAATGCCTTCTTCACCATTCTGTCCACTTGTGACTCCACTTTTAAGGAACTATGAACATGTACCCCTAGATCTCTTTGTTCTGTAACTCTCCCCAATGCCCTACCATTAACTGAGTAAGTCCTCCCTGATTCAATCTACCAAACCCATGCAGACACGGGGAGAACATGCAAAATCCACACAGAAAGTAGCCCAAGCTGGGAATCGAACCTGGGTCCCTGGCTCTGTGAGGCAGCAGTGTTAACTATTGTGCCACCGTGCTGCCTTATGTACATGGATAGAACATAGAACATAGAACAGTACAGCACAGAACAGGCCCTTCGGCCCACGATGTTGTGCCGAGCTTTATCTGAAACCAAGATCAAGCTATCCCACTCCCTATAATCCCTCTGGATGTTTCGAATGATTGACTAAGCATTCATCAGACCCGGCTCTCAGGTTCAAGCATGGCAGGAACTTTCAGAAAGGCTTTCTTGGGGTCACTGCAGGTTGTTCTGATTGGTTTTGTGGAATATATCGTTCTCTCTCTCTCTATCTCAAAGCTGTTTCCAGGGTTCTATGGGATGGATTTTCCCATGGCGTCAGGACCACAAAGTTGAGACTGAGTGGTGGTTCTGAACTGGCACATGAAGGGAGTCAAGTCGCTCACACAACGCTCCCAGAGGCAACCTCCTGATTGGTCACCTCAGCACTTGCCATAATTGGCCGGCTCCTGTCACGGCAGGCCCAATTAGAGCCTTGGCAGCCCCCATGGAAAAGGTAGGATAATACAGAGGTGTAGATTTTAAATAAAAATTAGAGCAGACAAAGCCTTTGAGCCCCTCAGAGTGAAGCACAAGTGCCTCCGAGTGAATCATTTGGACCACAGGTGTGGCGTTTACTGTTCGTGTCCTGCTCTTGGGGGCTTGGAGCCTCCAGCTCAGTTGGATGCCTGACTGCTGCAAGGTGACCACCACTATTGAGTATGCGGCAGCAGTCTGCAAAATTGCCCTTAATTATGGCCTTTAGTTTATTAAATGACTGTCGAGCTGGAGGATGAAGCCAATCCTATTCCCAGAACCCTGGAAAATTTCACTGGTGGCCAAAATGGGTCAGGGTGATGTATTGATGCAGATCCCCCGTATCTCCAATCTCCATGTCCATTAGCACAGAGCCAGGAATATTCAGCCCAAATATCACTCTTTCCTCATGTAGAATCAAGCTTCTTTGTGCTTATGCTTCAGGCAATCCAGCATTCAGGAATCACTGCCATGTCCTTCCTGGCTCACCCTGGTCTTGGTGTGATGCTCAATCTCTAACACTCTCCCACACTGACAACATTGCCTGTGCTGACCAGCCAAGACTCTGGACAATTCTCAGTTGTAGCTTTAGTCTCCCTCATCTTGCTTTACCATCATTCTAAATGCATATTCTATGTTGGTATTTGCATCACTTCCACCACAAATTGCCCCCTGTTTCCAGACATGGCTTGCTCTATGTCAGGAGGTTATAGGTTCAAGACCAGCCCCAGTACTAAACCCCACTTGTGTACATAATCTAGTTTGACATACCAAACAGTGTTTAAGAGTGCTGCACTGTCGATCCGAGGGTACCCTCTTTTGGGTGAGATTTTAAATTGAACAGAAAACAGAACTGGGCCAGCCATATAAATACTGTGGCTACGAGAGCAAGTGAGAGGCTTGAAATTCTGCGGCGAGTAACTCCCCTCCTGACTCCCCTTGCGCCTAGGGTGGCACGATGGCGCAGTGGTTAGCATTGCTGGCTCACAGCACCAGGGACCCGGGTTCAATTCCTGGCTTGGGTAACTGTCTCTGTGGGGTCTGCACATTCTCACCATATCTGCCTGGGTTTCCTTCGGGTGCTCCTGTTTCCTCCCTGAGTCCGAAAGATGTGCTGGTTAGGTGGATTGGCCATGCTAAATTCTCCCTCAGTGTACCTGAACAGGCGACTAGGGGATTTTCCCAGTAGCTTCATTGCAGCGTTAATGTGACACTAATAAATAAACTTTAAACCTCGAAGTGTGACTACTCAGCTACAACGCACAAGTCAGGAGAAAGATGGAATGCTCTCCACTTGCCTGGATGGGTGCAGCTCCAACAACACTCAAGAAGCTCGACACCATCCAGAACTAAATAGCCCATTTGATTGGCACCTCCATCCGCCACTTTAAACATTCTGTCCCACCACCAACACACACTGGTCGCAGTGTGTACCTTCAACAAGATACACTGCAGAAAATCACCAAGTTTGCTTAGACAGCACCTAACAACTCTACCATCTAGCAGGACAAGGGCAGCAGACACACGGGAACACCACCACCTGGAGGTTCCCCTCCAAGCCACTCACCATCCTGACTTGGAAATATACAGGCCGTTCCTTCACTGTCGCTGGGTCAAAATCCTGGAACTCCCCCCATTCCCCCCCAACAGCATTGTGGGTATACCTACAGCATATGGACTGCAGAGGTTCAAGAAGGCAGTACATCACCACCAAGATAATTTGGACAATGAATGCTGCGCCTAGCCAGTGACACCCACATTTTGTGAATGAATTTTTTAAAAACGGGTGACCCATTTCCCAAATCATAACAGTGACAACTCTTCGCAAGTGTTTATTAAGCAGAAATAAGAACAGGAGGAAATCAGCCGGCTTCTTGAGACTGTTTTGCAAACCCATATGACGATGTCTGATTATCAGCCTCAAAGCTATTCTGCCTGCTCCCCAAATCTGTCCATCTCAGCCTTAAAGGAGTCTGGATCTATATTCAATGGAGTTTAGGAGGATGAGGGGGGATCTAATTGAAACTTACAGAATACCGAGAGGCCTCGATAGAGTGGACATGAAGAGGATGTTCCACTAGTGGGAGAGACTAGAACTCGAGGCAGCCAGAGCTGCAGACCTGACAGACCAGCTTTAAAAAAATGGATTTGTACGGCTGAGAATTCCAATATTTTTTAAGTCATTAAGTTGCTGCTGCTGCTTTCGAACTTTGGTCAGCTTGGCAATTCTGATTTTTAAAAAATCTCCCTTGGAAACCATCAACCTACCCAAGGTGAGAAGCAGCAGCAGCAACTGAGAGTGTTGCTGCTTGGGAAAGAGTCAATCACATCCCTGTAGTTTTATAATCAGTTGGGTGCTGTAGTTGGGGTGAGGGGTGTGCGTGGGGAGAAGGGGGGGGGGGAGGTGTTGGAGGTGAGGTTGGGGTGGGCGATGGGTACTGGGGATATGGTTGGAGGGGGGATGGTTGGGGGAAGTTGGGGAAGTTGGTGAAGGTTTGAGGGATTTTTGATGGGTTTTGGGGGAAGATTGGAAAGGTGGTTTGCGGGAAGGTGGCGGGGATTGGAAGGGAGTTTGGGAGGCATTGGAGGGGGCAATTGGGGAGGTTTGGAGGGAGTTTGAGGGGCAATTGGGGAGAGGTTGGAGGGGAGTTGGGAAGAGGATGAGAGGGGATTAGCTACACATCTGAACTGTTTGTAAATGCAATGGTTCCTTTGTAGCAACTTTCCTAACGTCAGCTGATGGCTCTCTGAGGAATAATTTTTTCGAGAATCAGCATTGAGCCACCAATTTCACCATGGAATGGCAACTTCCACCGAGGGAAACATGCTGTGGGGAGGCCAGAGAATCCCCGTAATTCTTGTTCAATGCCTCTACCATTTCCTCACTGCCCATAATTTCTCCTGTCTCTGCCTGTAACGGATCAAAGCTTACTTTAGCTACTCTCCTCCTTTTAATACTTGTAAAAGCTCTTAAAATCAGTTCCTTTTTAGTATTTCAAAATAAGTTATATTTATTTTCAACTTTTACCCTTTTTATCAACTTTTTGGTTGCCCTTTGCTGGTTTCTAAAACAATCCAAATCCATAGGCTTGCTATTATCTTTCCCCATATTAAAAGCCTCTTGTTTTAATCTAATACAATCTTCAACTTCCCTCATAAGCCATCTTTCATTTTAAGTTTTAATTTCATGGAATGTGTTTTTGTTGAAAATTTTTAATTGATCTTTTAAATGATTCCCACTATTTATTTACTGTAATATCTTTTACTTACCCAATCAACCTTAGCCAGATCTCCTCTTGTTCTTATGTAATTGGCTTTACTTAAGTCTTAAATTCTTTCTTGGGTCTGGAGAATGCCACTTTCAAACTTAACATGAATTTTAATTGCGTTATGATTTTTTTTTCCAGTTTACTTTTCACAAGGAGATTACTCATTAATCCTGCCTCATTGCACAATACTGGATCTAGAAAAGTTTTATCCATAATTGATTGCGCAATGTTTTGTTCCAGCGAAGAAAATCATCCTCCAAATTAATCTTCCAGGCTACCTTTGTCAATTTGTTTGGCTTAGCTTGTCTGAAGATTAGATTCCCCCACAACTAATTCATTGCCTTTGTTACAAGTTCCAATTATTTCTTAGAGTTAAAAGAGTTATACAACATGGAAACAGGCCCTTCATTCCAACTTGCCCATGCCGACCAGGTTTCCTAACCTGAACTAGTCCCATTTGCCAGCGCTTGGCCCATAACCTTCTAAACCTTTCTCATCCATGTACCTGTCCAAATGTCTTTTAAATGTTGTAATTGTACCCACCCCTACCACCTCCTCTGGCAGCTCATTGCATATACCCAACACCCTCTGTGTGAAAAAGTTGCCCCTCAGGTCACTTTTAAATCTTTCCCCTCTCACCTTAAACCTGTGCCCATGAGTATTGGACTCTCTGACCCTGGGGAAAAGGCCTTGGCTATTCATCTTCTCTATGCCCCTCATGATTTTATAAACTTCTGTAAGGTCACCCCTCATCCTCCTATGCTCCAGGAAAAAAAGTCCAAGCCTATCCAGCCTCTCCTTATAATTCACACTTTCCAGTCGTGGTAACATCCTTGTAAATCTTTTTTGCACCCTTTCCAGTTTAATAACAAATTTTCTATAACAGGGCGAACACAATTGCACGCTGTACTCCAAATGTGGCCTCGCCAATGTCTTGTACCATTGTAACATAACATCCCAACTCCTGTACTCAGTGCTCTGATCGATGAAGGCAAATGTGCTAAATGCCTTCATCACCACCTTGTCTATCTGTGACGCCACTTTCTTGTTTAATGCATTGGGTGTTGAGATTCTATGGATCACCCGAGGTTGTGAAAAATGCAGTCTAAATGGAAATCTTCTTGTCCTTCCTGTGCTCACCTTTTGTTTCCATTTAATGTGTCCTTACATTTCCTTGGTCTCTGATCTCCTGAAAACTCTTTAATTACAGACTCAGGCCATTACGTACGCTGACAGGAACAGGAGTAAACCATTAAGTCCCTCACCTGTCCCACAATTCAATTAGATTATGCAATCTGTATAACTATTGACCTGACTTGGTTGAATACCCCATAAAAATCATCACCCTGACTAAAATCTTCAATCTCAGTTTTAAAGCCTTCAATTGATTTGACCTCATAAATTTTTCAAGGGTGGTTTACTCTGCTGCCTCACAGCGCCAGGGACCTGGGTTCAATTCCGGCCTCAGGTCACTGTCTGTGTGAAGCTTGTACATTCTCCCCGTGTCAGCGTGGGTTTACTCCGGTTTCCTCCCATAGTCCAAAGATGTGCGAGTTAGGTTGATTGGCCATGCTAAATTGACCCCAGTGTCAGGGGGATTAGCAGGGTAAATATGTGGGATTATGGGAATAGGGCCTGGATGGGATTGTGGTCGGTGCAGACTTCATGGGCCGAATGGCCTCCTTCTGCATGGTTGGGATTCTATGTAAGAATTTCAGATTTTCTGTTTTATTGTTTGAAAATGCACTTCCAGCTATCACCCACAGAAAGCGCAGTTCTAAGGTAACTCCCCCCATCCACATACCCTATCAAATTCTTTAATCATTTGCAGTCAAAGGAATGCTAGCCTCAGCAATGCAGCTTGCCCTCACAATTTAATGTTTTTTGACCTGGTATTGTTCAGGTAATAGAGTAAGAGGAAGTAAAACAACCAGAAGAAGGCACATGCACAGGAGAAACATGGGAATAGACTGATTGGGCCGAATGGCTTGCTTCTGTGCTGCAAATTCAATGTCCTTCATAAATGCCAACTTACAAAATGGATGAATGCCTTCAGATAAAAAGCTGATTCCCCACAAAATGTCTGACGACTTACAAAGCAGAACACCGCTGAAAGACAGCCTTGGAACATGGGTCGATGACCAAGGCCACTAATTCAAGGTAACTATAAGTTGAATTCATTTTTATTACGCTGACAAAGGGTCATGCAGACCCAAAACATTAATTCTATTCTCTCTCCACAGATGCAGTCGGACCTGCTGAAATCTTCTGGTATTTTTTGTTTTAGTTCATATTAATTTTTACTACATTGGTTTGAAAAAGTTTTATTCCTGTCTTGAGATTGCAATTGAAGCTTAGCCTGTTTTGCTCTGAAAATTACAACCCAGCGGCCTCACAAATGGCACACGCAACTACGTACGAGACAATTTCAGACTGTACGGCCTAGTAATGGTCTTGTAATAAAAAATGACTATTTGTATTAATTGTTGGTGCTTTCTGTAAGACAGAACCATCGAGCAAAATAAAGACAAAGACACACAATCATATGCACATCTTGAAAGGCTTGGTCCATATATCCAGGAAACAATAATGACACTATGACACTATAGTTAAGAGAGCCCACCAACTCCTCTGCTTTCTCAGAAGATTAAGGAAATTTGACATGTCCACTATGACTCTCACCAACTTTTACAGATGCACCATAGAAAGCATTATTTCTGCTTGTATTACAGCGTTGTATGGCTGCTGCTCTGTCCAAGACCGCAAGACAAAAGGTCGTGAATGTAGCCCAATCCATCACGCAAACCAGCCTCCCATCCATTGACTCCCTCTACACTTCCTGCTGCCTCAGCAAAGCAACCAGCATTATTAAGGACCCCACACACCCCAGACATTCTCTCTTCCACCTTCTTCCGTCAGGAAAAAGATACAAAAGTCTGAGGTCATGTACCAACCGACTCAAGAACATCTTCCCTGCTGGCACAGACTTTTGAATGGACCTACCTCACACTAAGTTGATGTTTCTCTGCACCCTAGCTATGACTGTAACACGACATTTTGCACTCTCTCTTTTCCTTCTCTATGAACGGTATGCTTTGTCTGTATAGCATGCAAGAAACAATACTCTTCACTGTATGCTAATACATGTGACAATAAATCAAATCAAATCAAATCAAAAATCAAATCAAATCAAAAACATGACAGATTAATTTACAGATACAAAACATAGGGTGGAATTTTACGGATTTGTTGTGGTGAGGGCAGGACTGGAAAATGCAGTGAGCCATTCAAAAGTCCATTGACGATGGTGGGACTGGAAGATCCTTCTAGCAGGAGGGACTGTAAAATCTCACCCATAGATTTACAAAGTATTACAACCCACAAAGAGACCATTTTGCTCAACTTGCCTACGTTGGCATTTATTTTCCATTTGGGCTTCCGTCCACCCTATTTCATCTAAGTTGCAGCATATCCCCCCACTCCTTTCTCCCTCACATTTTTATCTGGCTTCTCTTAAATGCATCGATTCCTTTGATCAGCCGAATAATGGCTTGTCAAACATCCTTCGCTTCACCCAATTCCTTATCCATTTTCTGTTCCTCAACAACTTTATCTGCAAAAATGTTAGCTTCTGCTCTTGACTGCACAATGAACGTTGTGGGTGTTCAACATTAGGATGTGGGTGAGCCATAATGCATCGTGAAATACCTCTTTTGTGCAGATGGAAAATAATTCATCCATTGTGCGTTATGTAATGATTTTCACTCCTTGAGGACAGGTGAATTGTTGGCTCCCAGTCAAGCAACATCTTGATTTTAAAAGTCTCACCCTTGTTTTCAAATTCCTCCATGGCCCCCTCACTATCTCTGCAATCTCCACCAACCCCGCAACCATCTGAGGTATCTGAGCTCTATCGATTCCCTCCAATCATAATTGCCACATTATTGGTGGCCATGCCTTCAGTTGCCTCAACCCCAAGCTCTGGAATACCCTGAACTCCACCTCTCTGCCTCACTTTCCTCCTTTAAGTCATTGCTTAACATCTGTCCCTTTGCCCAGGCTTTTGGACGTCTTCTGTCGGTTTGGTGTCATATTTTTCATAGCAGTTTGGGAAACATTTTTGGGGCATTGCAACATGTTAAAGGGTCCCTGTATATATAAGTTGTTGGTAGCCATGATGTGGAGATGCCGGCGTTGGGCTGGGGTAAACACAGTAAGAAGTCTCACAACACCAGGTTAAAGTCCAACAGGTTTATTTGATAGCAGAAGCCACTAGCTTTCGGAGCGCTGCTCCTTCGTCAGGTGAAGGAGCAGCGCTCCGAAAGCTAGTGGCTTTTGCTACCAAATAAACCTGTTGGACTTTAACCTGGTGTTGTGAGACTTCTTACTGTACAAAGAACAAAGAACACTACAGCACAGGAAACAGGCCCTTCGGCCCTCCAAGCCTGTGCCGCTCCTTGGTCCAACTAGACCAATCGTTTGTATCCCTCCATTCCCAGGCTGCTCATGTGACTATCCAGGTAAGTCTTAAACGATGTCAGCGTGCCTGCCTCCACCACCCGACTTGGCAGCGCATTCCAGGCCCCCACCACCCTCTGTGTAAAAAACGTCCCTCTGATGTCTGAGTTAAACTTCGCCCCTCTCAGCTTGAGCCCGTGACCCCTCGTGATCGTCACCTCCGACCTGGGGAAAAGCTTCCCACTGTTCACCCTATCTATACCCTTCATAATCTTGTATACCTCTATTAGATCTCCCCTCATTCTCCGTCTTTCCAAGGAGAACAACCCCAGTCTACCCAATCTCTCCTCATAGCTAAGATCCTCCATACCAGGCAACATCCTGGTAAACCTTCTCTGCACTCTCTCCAATGCCTCCACGTCCTTCTGGTAGTGCGGCGACCAGAACTGGACGCAGTACTCCAAATGTGGCCTAACCAGCGTTCTATACAGCTGCATCATCAGACTCCAGCTTTTATACTCTATACCCCGTCCTATAAAGGCAAGCATACCATATGCCTTCTTCACCACCTTCTCCACCTGTGTTGCCACCTTCAAGGATTTGTGGACTTGCACACCTAGGTCCCTCTGTGTTTCTATACTCCTGATGACTCTGCCATTAATTGTATAACTCCTCCCTACATTATTTCTTCCTAAATGCATCACTTCGCATTTATCCGGATTAAACTCCATCTGCCACCTCTCCGCCCAATTTTCCAGCCTATCTATATCCTGCTGTATTGCCCGACAATGCTCTTCGCTATCTGCAATTCCAGCCATATAAGTTGTTGCCATTGTCGTTCGCTTCCTCTTCCCTTACAACATTTATATGTGCATGGTGGCACAGTGGTTAACACTGCTGCCTCACAGCGCCAGGAACCCGGGTTCGATTCCCGGCTTGGGTCACTGTCTGTGCGGAGTCTGCACATTCTTCCCGTGTCTGCGTGGGTTTCCTCCGGGTGCTCAGGTTTCCCTCCCACAGTCCAAAAGATGTGCTGGTTAGGTGCATTGGCCATGCTAAATTCTCCCTCAGTGTACCCGAACAGGTGCCGGAGTGTGGCGAATAGGGGATTTTCACAGTAACTTCATTACAGTGTTAATGTAAGCCTACTTGTGACACTAATAAATAATAAATAAACTTCAAAAAACAAGATTGATATCAACTGTTGCATACACTTCAGGTAGACCATGGGGTGCTGCCTGTCTTGATGCCGCATGGGGTGCGGATCAATGGGAGAGGAATTTGGGATGGTTCTGCTGATTATGTCTGTATGAGTCTCAGTGGGGAAGAGTGTTTGATCTGGCTGTTTATTGACATTCACTGTCTCACTGAGATTCACCAGCCATGACACGCAAGAAGATTGATGGCTCCATTGCCCGGCAACCATCGAGACAGGAAGAACAAAATAACGTTAAAAAATAAATCTATTGTTACGATTATTTAATAATTTAAGAGCAATACCAGGCACAAGGCTTGGAACATTTCACTTCCACATAAGGTAATTAGACAGTAAATTATCAGTTAAAACAATTCACCTGGGAATGGCAAAAGCTGTTCAGAACTAACGTTTTAGAAATTAATCTAAACCGATCGGCTCATTGTAAAGTTCCTCCAGCCTTGAGTGAATTTCTGATTTATAATACATCCAGCACAATGAATTTATATCAAATCCAATTGTTAAATGGCACTGTAAAACCTCTACCCTGAGCAGATGTCGGAAGTGAAAAATAAAATCCACGACATTGCAATATATCGCTGCAAAGAATTTCAGGCAGTGATCCAGCTTTCATGTTTGGATAATCATTATCCATTGTCATACAATATTTGCTCAGTGAACGTGTTACAATTACAGCACCAAAGCTAATGACATGGCATTAATGATGCTGTTTCTGATCTCTGAGAGACCCAGGGCTTGATAGTTTCAATCTATAATTTACGCAAATAACCCACAGGGTTCGAAAAAAACATGAGAGCTGGCTGTAAGTAAGCGGTGTGCTGAAGAGTTGTCAAGTTAAATTTTATTTATTCGTCACAAGTGGGCTTACACTAACACTGCAATGGAGGCGGCCCAGTAGCACGGTGGTTAGCAACCTGCCTCACAGCGCCAGGGACCTGGGTACGATTCCCAGCTTCGGTCACTGTCTTTTACAGTGTCAGTTCATTGTCTTTTGTCACCAACGTTTACAGATGCACCATAGAAAGCATTCTTTCTGGTTGTATCACAGCTTGGTACGGCTCCTGCTCTGCCCAAGACCACAAGGAACTACAAAAGGTCGTGAATGTGGCCCAATCCATCACGCAAACCAGCCTCCCATCCATTGACTCTGTCTACACTTCCCGCTGCCACAGCAGCCAGCATAATTAAGGACCCCACGCAGCCTGGAATAACTCAAGAATAGCTTCTTCCCTGCTACTGTCAGACTTTTGAATGGACTTACCTTGCATTAAGTTGATCTTTCTCTACACCCTAGCTATGACTGGGGGGCTGCTGGGGGTGGAGGGTGTGGGGGTTGGGGGCGGACTGACTGTATAAGAAGGTAGGGGTGGGTAGTAAGTGACAGTATAGTGAAAGGGATTGACAATGTTCTCTGTAACAAGGAGCCAGAGTCCAAATTGCTCTGTTGCCTGCCCCATGCCAAAGTTCGGGACATCTGCTCTGGGCTGGAAAGGAGCTTTTGCAGTTGGTGGGGATGGGGCGGGGTGTGTGGGGGGGGGGGGGGGGGGGGGTGAGGGCGTTACAAGGAGGATCCCACTGTTGTGGACCATGTATGTACCAACGACATGGGTAGAATGAGGAAGCAGTTCCTGCACAGACATTTACAGGAGCTAGACACTAAATTAAACAACAGAACACACACGATTATAATCTCTTGATGATTACCTGAGCCAAGTGCAAATTGGGATAGGCAACATTAAATTAGAGAAATGAATATGTGGCTGAAAGACTGGTGTGGCAGGTGAGTTTCAGTTTGTGGGGCATTGGCATCAGTACTGAAGAAAGTGGGGGCTGTACTGTTGGGATGGCCTACATCTGAACCATGCTGCGAGCAATGATCTTGTAAACTGCATAACTAGGGAAGGAGAGAGAGCTTTAAACTTTAAATCGAGGAAGAGATGGTTCTGAGGATATGATCACCATACCAGCCTAACACATCTTTTAATGAATTATTTATGGGGGGTAGGTACAGAGGAGATGTCAGGGGTAAGTTTTTCACTCAGAGGGTGGTGGGTGAGTGGAATCGGCTGACGTCGGTGGTGGTGGAGGCAAACTCGTTGGGGTCTTTTAAGAGACTTCTGGATGAGTACATGGGATTTAATGGGATTGAGGGCTATAGATAGGCCTAGAGGTAGGGATATGATCGGCGCAACTTGTGGGCCGAAGGGCCTGTTTGTGCTGTGGCTTTCTATGTTCTATGTTCTATTTATCCTTTAACTGTTCCACAATTAAGGCTGTCTATTTAATTAATCTATCTGGTTTCCAATAAGGCAGGTGTCATTTTTTTAAAAATGGCTTTTGTCAATTTGGCATGCAATGTGTAATAACATATTAATTCAAACTACAAGAAGATAGTTACACCAAAACAATTGATTTTGAAACTACCAACAATGGCGAAATATACTCGAGGATTTGGATGGCCTACTCCTGTTGCTGTAAAAGTATAAAAACGATTTAAGTTCAATAGACGGAGGCAAGGAATCCATTGCTGTCTATTGTCCGCACTCCCTGTTCTCTCAGATGTGACCATGTGGAAACCGATTACTGCATTGCAGCACGGTAAGTCATTGCAATTTAAATGCGGCCCAAAGATTTGCGAAACAAAATTACATCAGTCCATACATTTCATTAGTTCCCATCTGGAGTTTTGAGTTCAAGCCTGAGCATCACATCTCAGGATATGTTGGCCCTGGAGTGGCTGGGGTGTAGGAGGATATAAGAACATAAGAACTAGGAGCAGGAGTAGGCCATTTGGCGCCTCAAGCTTGCTCCGCCATTCAATAAGATCATGGCTGATCTTTTCATGAACTCAGCTCCACTTACCCGCCCGTTCACCCTTAATTCCTTTACTGTTCAAAAATCTGTCTATCTTTGCCTTAAAAACATTCAATGAAATAGCCTCAACTGCTTCACCGGGCAGGGAATTC